>NW_016939231.1:0-716 GCF_001483705.2 Eufriesea mexicana | reverse complement strand
TAACGTGCCAAGACCAGTATTGTTGGCCACCCCAGAGCCAAGCAAAGCATATTAGAACAGAGTAGAGAGCAAAAGGCCACCGAATAGCAGTGTATAGCATAAAAGTCGAATCTATCCTACCCCAATGTATCCAATCTTAACATGGCGGAACGTAACATAACTCAAACTGACGTAGCCAGAACACTGTAGCTCGCATCCCCAAATTCGAGCCGATATTACTAGAGGATAGTAGGGCGCATAAGTACATAGAATCGCAGTGTATAGCACAAAAGTCGCATCCATCCAGGCTTAAGCCAAGCAAACATAACCTAACCGAGCATAGCATATCTCAACGTAATGTACCGCAGCCACTGTTGCTGGACCCTCCAGTACCAAGCAGATTGTAGTAGAGCGGAGTCGAGCGCAGATCCACCGAACATCTGTGCATAACACGAAAGTCAAAGCTAGCATAACCGAAATTAGCCCATCCTAAACTAACCAAACGTAACCTGCCTCAACCCAACGTGCCAGAGCAATATTACTGGCATTCCCATAGCTATGCATAACATAGTGGAGCATAGTACAGCGCAGCAATACTCCGAATAGCTGTGTGTAGCACGAATGCCTATGTTAACCTGACCGGGCTTAACCTAACCTAACATAACCAAGCGTACCCTGACTCAAACTAACATGACGAGACCTATTTTGCTGGCCTACCGGGGCCACGCAGAGCATAT
>NW_016939230.1:0-297 GCF_001483705.2 Eufriesea mexicana | reverse complement strand
TTTGGCGTGCTATACCCATTGCAATGCTGCAGAATCGGGCTGGAAAGTCCAATCTTATTGACGTTTTCGTCTAAATCGTGGTGAGCTAGCTTCCTGGCATAAGTATGGAGAAAAGATCCTTTTTGCGTGCTCTGGCCGTTGCAATGCTGCAGAATCGGGCTGGAAACTTCAATTTTAGTGACATTTTAGAATAATATCCAGGTGCGCTAGCTTCCTGGCATAAGTAAGGAGAAACGATCCTTTTGGCGTACTATATGCATTGCAATGCTGTAGAATGTGGCCGGAAAATTCTATTTT
>NW_016939229.1:0-607 GCF_001483705.2 Eufriesea mexicana | reverse complement strand
GGTATTGGAGGAGAGCAGGGCGCAGAAATCCACCGAACAACAGTTTATACCACGAAATTCGAAACTATCCTGACCTAACCCAGTCAAACGTTGCCTAATCAGACGTAGCCTAACGCAGCCTAACGTGGGGCGACCAATATTCCTGGCCTCCCCATCGCCTAGCAGATTAGAGCAGAGCACATTGGTGGGCAGGAATCCACTGAGTAGCTGTGCATAGCACGAAAGCCGGAACTAACCTATCCAAACTTACCCTAACCTAACCTAGCGAAGCGTAACATACCTCAAACCAACGCGCCGTGAGCATCATTGCTCTCATCCCGAAAGTAGAAATGGGTATAGTACAGCAATGAAGAGCACAGAAATTCCCCGTATAGCAGTGTACAGCGCAACAGTCGAAGTTACCCTCTCCTAATATAACCATACGTATCATAAACGAAAGTAGCATATCCCAACGCATCGTGCAGTGGCAACTCTTCGAGCCTCCACAGAGCAATGCAGGGCATATTAGAGCACAGTAGAGCGGAGAAATTCTCTGAATAGCAGTGTATAGCGGAAAGACGTAGCTATCCTAACCCAACTAGACGATACCTAATATAACCAAACGTAA
>NW_016939228.1:326-589 GCF_001483705.2 Eufriesea mexicana | reverse complement strand
ATCTTATCCTAACCCAAACAATTCTAACCTAACCAAACGTACATATCTCCACCTAACGCGAAGCGGCAGCTGCTTCTGGCCCACTCTAAGCAAAGCAGGGCGTATTATATGAGAGTGGAGTGCAGGAAAGCACCGAAGAGCAGTTTATGGCACAGAAGTCAAAGTTGTCATGGCCTAACCAAACCGAACATAGCATAACCAAACGTAACCGAGTTCAACCTACAAGCCCTGTACCACTGCTGCTGACCTCCACTGAACCAAGC
>NW_016939228.1:0-296 GCF_001483705.2 Eufriesea mexicana | reverse complement strand
GCGATTCAGTATATAACACAAAAGTCAAAGATATCCTACCCATAACTGTCTTAACGTAACCCAAACAAACGTTGCCTCACCCAGCATAACGTGCCAAAACGTCTATTGCTGTCTTTTCCAAAGCAAGGCTGTGCATATCAGATCACAGTGGAGCGCCGGAATCCACAGGATAACAGTGTATAGCACAGAAGTCAAAGCCATCCTCTCATAACCTAACAAACCGTGACATACCGAAACGTAACATAACTCAACATAACGTGGGGCGACAACTACAGCTTGCCTCCCCAGATTCGAGC
>NW_016939227.1:0-1591 GCF_001483705.2 Eufriesea mexicana | reverse complement strand
ATCAGTGAACAAAGTAGTCCAATTGCTCCATTACTCTGATGGTGGGTGTACTCAGTCCGCTGTTGCAAATTGCTAATACCTCGTTGAGGAGCAGTGGACCTGTATATTGTCATTCTAGAATAGACGTGGAATACAAATCATCATTGGACAGATCAATCCAACGACTGCTGCGGTATATTGGTGAATGAAGAATGTGCCGTACTGTCAATTGGAAATAGCTCAAGGCAACCGCAATGTATATAGATTACCTTAGAATTTCTTTGGAATTTACATCATCATTGAACAAAATTTCTCGGCGGCTGCAATACGGTCATGATGGCTGTACTAAGTACTGTGTCTTCCTTCTGTAATTTCTCGAGGGATAATGGATCTGCATTTTTCGTTCTTTATTTGCTGTGGATTACACATCATCAGGGAACAGGTCAATCCTATGGCAAGAGGCATTCGATAGAGGGCGTACTAAGTGCCATACTCTCAAGGTAAATGTTATACAGGGATCGCTTTCGAATTTACATCATCAGTAAAAGCAAGTAGTCCATCGTCAACATTCCTGTGTTGATAGCAGTACTCAGTACCCTGTTGCCTATTGCTAATGTCTCAAGGAGAAGTGGACCTGCATTTTGTCATTCTAGAAAAATTATAGAGTTCAAATCATCATTATACAGCTTAATTCAACTGCCATACCGTCGATTGATAATAACTCCAGGTACAACCGTAATATACAATGTCTGTTTCGGAATTGCTTTGGAATTTTCATCACCGGAGAAAAGAGCTATCCAGCGGCTAAGATACTCTGATGACGAATGTACTAATTTCTGTGTTGTCGTTCATTAATTTATCGAGGGGCACTTGATCTGTATTTCTTGTTCTAGAATTCCTGTGGATTATACATCATGAGTGAGAAGATCAATCCCACGGCAAATGTGATAAGATGGAGGACGTAGTAGAAGCAGTATTTTCAAGTGTAAATGCGACTAACCGAAACCGCACAATACATAGGTTATAATTGAATCGCTTTCGAATTTGATCCATCAGTGATGATACAGGTCCATCGGTTTCATTAAAGTGGTGGTGGGTTTGCTCAGTACTGTGATATAATTGCTAATACCTCGATATTCAATGGATCTGTATTCTGTCATTATGGAATTTTTACAGAACTTAAGTCATCATTGAGCACAATAATCCAACAGCTACTGTGATATATTGGTAGATTTAGAAAGTGCCCTAAGGTCAATTTGAAGTATATCAAGATATAAACATAATATAAATTGACTACTCCGAAGTTGACTTGGAATTTCCATCGCCAGTGGACAAAGCAATTCAACGGCTTCTATACGGTGACGGCGGCTGTAATCAGTTCCGTGTTATCACTGTTTGATTTCTTGAAGGATGGTGGATCTGCATTTCTTGTTCCAGAATTGGTGTGGAAAATACGGTATCAGTGGACAGATCAATTCAACGGCAACAGTGATCTGTTGGACGATGTAATAAATGCCGTACTGTCAACTGTATATGTCACTAGACGTAACTGCATTATACATAGGTTATTCCAGAATCGCTATCGAATTTACGTTATCAACAAACAAAGTGG
>NW_016939226.1:1079-1711 GCF_001483705.2 Eufriesea mexicana | reverse complement strand
CCAGCCATCCGCATATACATCCATACATACATCAAAACATACATCCATACTTACAATCATACACTCATTCATCCATACATCCATACATACATCCTTAGATACATCTACACATTCATCCATACATACATCCATGAAAACAACCATACTTACATCCATGCATACATCCGTACATACCCCCATACATACATCCATGCTCATACTTACATCCACACAAACATCCATACATACATCCATGCATACATCCATCCATCCATACAGCCATCGTTCCATACATACGTCCAACCGAACCTCCATCCCTCCATACTCCCATCCACCCATTCGTCCACCCATCCATACATCCATCGATCCATACTGCCATACATACATACATCCGCACATCCATACATACATCAATACATACACCCATACATCCATACTTCCATACATCCGTCCATCCATACAATCATCCATCCAAACATCCTTACACCCACAAATTCATACCTCAATCCATTCATGCACCCATCCATCCATACAACCATTCATCCATTCATACATCCATACATACATCCATACATACATCCATACATCCATCCATCCATACATCCATTCATTCTTTCATCCATCCTTCCATACATCCATAAATATATACATCC
>NW_016939226.1:0-1049 GCF_001483705.2 Eufriesea mexicana | reverse complement strand
ATTCAGGCAACCATACACACATCCATCCATACATCCACCCATCCATACATCCATCGATCCATACATCCATACAACAATCCATCCATCCTCCCATCCATACATCCATACAAACATCAATACATATATCCATACAATCACAGATACATTCGTCCATACATACATCCATACACACATCCTTCCATACATCCATACATCCATACATCCAGACATACATCGATACATACATCCATACGATCATGCATACATACGTACGTCCATACGCACATCCATACATCCACACATCCATGTATCCATAAATCCATCAATCCGTACTTCCATCCATCCATCCATGCATCCTTGCAACCATACGAACATCCATACATATATCCAAACATACATCCGTACATCCATCCATTCATTCATTAATCCATCCATACATACATACATATGTACATCCATACATCCATACATTCGTACATCCATACATTCATACATCCAAACATCTATACATCCATACATCCATACATCCATACATCCATACATCCATACATCCATACAACCATACATCCATAAAGCCGTCCATCCATAAACCCATCCATCCACACATACATCCTTTCATGCATCCATCCATCCATACATCCACCCATCCATACATCCATCGATCCACACATCCATACAACTTTCCATCCATCCACCCATCCATACATGCATACATACATCAATACATATATCGATACATACACAAATACGTTCGTCCATACATACATCCATAAACACATTCATACATACATCCGCCCATACATCCACACATACATCTATACACACATCCATACATACGTCCATACAACCATATATTAATGCATCCTTACATCTGTACATCAATACATCCGTCCATCCATATATCCTGCCATCCACACATACATCTACCAATACATCCATTCATCCATACACCCATACATCAATACGTCCATACATCCATACATCCATACATATATCCATCCATCCACCCATACATCCATACATGCACCCATATACATATCCATACATACATACATCCACACATACATACA
>NW_016939225.1:0-242 GCF_001483705.2 Eufriesea mexicana | reverse complement strand
TTTGGTTAGGCTAGGTTTGTTTGTGTTAGGTTGGGATATCTTTGACTTTCGTGCTATATACTGTCGTTCTACGGGCAACTGCGCTCTACACTCCTCTTTTCTGTCCTGCTTGGTGATGGGGAGGCCAGCAACAGTGGGCTAGATACGCTTGGTTGGGATTGGTCACACTCAGCTGTGTCAGGTTACGACGGGTTAGGTTAGGATACCTTTTACTTTTCTGCTTTACACTTCAATGCGGCGGC
>NW_016939224.1:0-1136 GCF_001483705.2 Eufriesea mexicana | reverse complement strand
CATCCATACACCCGTACATCCATAAATTCGTACGTCCATACGTCCATACATCCATACATCCATGCATACCCTCATACACTCATCCATACGTACATCCATAGATACACCCGTAAATGCATCCATACACACATCCATGCATGCATCCATCCATACTTCCATCCATACAATCATCCTTACAAGCATCCATACATACATCCATTCTTCCGTCCATTCACCCATGCTTTCGTCCACCCACACATCGATATATCCATGCCTCCGTACATCCATATATCCTTACATACATACATCCTTGCATACATACATCCGTACATCCATAACGCAAATACGGCCATACATTCATACATCCTTGCGTACAAACGACCATACATTAATACATCCAACCATTCATACATCCATCCTTTCATACATCCATCCATCCATACATCCATCCATCCATACATCCATCCATCCATACATCCATACATCCACACATCCATACATCCATACAGATATACATCCATACATCCATACATCCGTTTTTCCATACATTCGTGCATCCATACATCCATACATCCACACATCCAAACATCCATACATCCATCCTTCCATCCATACATCCATTCATCCGTACATCCATACATTCGTACATCCATACGTCCATTCATCCATACATCCATACATGCATACATCCATACATTCTTACATCAATACATTCATACATACGTAAATCCATACATCCATACATCCATACATACTTCCATACATCCATGCATACATCCATGCATACATCCATACGTTCATCCATACAAGCATCCATACACACATCCATTCTTCCGTCCATTCACCCATCCATTCGTGCTCCCGCACATCCATACATCCATGCCTCCGTACATCCATATATTCTTTCATACATTCATGCACACATACATACATTCACAAATCCATCCACCCATGCACTCATCCATCCATACGTACTTCCATACATACGTCCATACATACATCCACCCATCCCCCCATCCATAAATCCATCCAACCATACATCCATCCATCCATACATATATACATCCATACATCCCCACACCCATTCTTCCATGAATGCAACCATTCGTACGTCCATCATTCGATACATCCATCCATCCATACATCCATACACGCAT
>NW_016939223.1:0-529 GCF_001483705.2 Eufriesea mexicana | reverse complement strand
AACAAAATATACGCAAATATAGCCTGACTGACCTAACGTGCCGAGACCGCTACTGCTGCCGTGACCGGAGCCAAGCAGGACACACTAGAGAATAGCAGAGCGCAGAAATCCACCGAATAGCAGTGCATAGCAAAAAGATTGAGCTATCCTTACCAAACGTAGCCAAACCCAACATAACTGAGCGCAGCCTGGCCCATTATATCGAGCCGAGACCACTCTTGCTGGTCTTGCAAGAGCCAAGCAGATGGCATTAGAGCACTGTAGGGCGCAGAAATCATACTTCATACTAATAGCAGACTATGGCACCAAAGTCGAAGCTACCCTCTCCTATCCAAACCTACCATATCATAACCAAACGTAGCGTAACACAACCTAACGTCCCGCTGCCACTACTGCTGTCCTCCGCAATGTCAAGCAGAACATATTAGTGGAGCGTGGAACAGAGAAATCCATAGAACCTCTGTGCATGTCAGAAAAGTTAAAGCTACCCGTACCGTTTCCAAACATACGGAAAATAACCAAACATAGC
>NW_016939222.1:0-1103 GCF_001483705.2 Eufriesea mexicana | reverse complement strand
CTTACTGACATTATCGATAAATATCGTGGTGACCTAACTTTCTTGCACATGTAAGGAGGAAAGATTGTACTGGCGAGCTACAGCCATTGCAATACCATAGAATCTGGCTCGAAAATACAATTTTATTTACATTTTCCACTAATACCATTGTGAGCTGGCTTCCTTGCATAAATATAGAGCAAAGATTCTATTGGCGCCCAAATGCCATTGCAATGCTATAGAATATTTCAGGGAAATATAATTTTATTGACATTTTCAAGTAATATCGTGGTGACTGATCATTCTTGCATAGATATGGAGGAAAGATTATATTGGTGAGGTATGGCCATTGCAATTCTATAGCATCCGGATCGAAAATTCAATTTCATTGACATTTTAGACTAATATCGTGGTGAGCTAACTTTCTTGCATCAATAAGGAGGAAGGATTCTATTGGCGTGCAATAGCCATTGCAAATCTATAGAATCTGTCCGGAAAATTCAATTTTATTAACATTTCCGACTAATATCGTGGTGAGCTATCTTTCTTGTATAAATAAGGAGGGAAGATGATATTCTGATATTCGCGTGCTATAGCCATTGCAATGCTATAGAATCTTCCCCGAAAATTCAATTTTATTGACATTTTCGACTAATATCGTAGTGTGGTAACCTTCTTGGATAAATTAGGAGGAAAGATTCTAATGGCGCGCTATAGCCATTGCAATTCTGTAGAATATGGCTGGAATATTCAATCTTACCGATATTATCGACTAATATTGTGGTGACCTAACTTTCTGCATATGTAAGGAGGAAAGATTGTACTGGCGAGTTACAGCCATTGCAATGCCATAGAATCTGGCTGGAAAATTAAATTTTATTGACATGTTCCATTAATATCGTGATGAGATACCTCTCTTTCATAAATAAGGAGAAGAGACTCTATTGGCGTGCTATAGCCATTGCAGTGCTATAGGATCTGGCCGGGAAATTCAATTTTATTGACATTCTCGGCTATTATCGTGGTCAGCTTACTTTCTTGCATAAATATGGAGGAAGGATTCTATTGGCGTGCAGTAGCTATTGCAATGCTATAGAATCTGGCTCGAAAATACAATTTTATTT
>NW_016939221.1:0-1177 GCF_001483705.2 Eufriesea mexicana | reverse complement strand
GACAATACCGCAATTGGTACGTCCTCCAACTGACCTCTGCTGCTGCAGGACTAGTCTCTTAAGCGATATCGTTAATTCCATAGCCGATCCGGAATGACGGATGCAGAACCATTATCTCTCGAGACATTAACAAATGACATCACAGTACTGAGAACAACTTTCGTCACAGTAATGTAGCCGTTGAAGTACTTTGTTCACTGGTGATGGAAGTACGATGGTAATACTAGGATATCCTATGTATAGTGCTGTTATGACTGGCGATACGTGCGGTTCACAGTACAGTAATTAGAACATCTTCCAAGGGAGCACTGTTGCCGTTTGATAAAGTTGGTAAATTGGTATTAATATCCTATCACAATTGTAGAATCAAAGATGAAGCTCAATTACCCTCGAGAAATTATCGGTTGACAAAACAGTACTGAGTATACCCACCATCAGATTAATGTAGCCGTTGTACTAATTTGTTCGTATATAATGTAAATTAGAAGGTGACTACAGAATAACGTGTGTATAGTGCGGTTGAGGCTACTGATATTTACAATTGACAGTACGACATTTAACACGCCTTCCGTCAAATCATTATTGCAGTTGCACTATTCTCTTTAGTGATGAAGTTTACACCGCAGCAATTCTAGAGCGAGAAATGCTGATCAATTTGCGCTAGAGATTTTATCAAATGACAACACAGCTCTGAGTACAGTCATCAAGGCAGTATTGTAGACGTTGAACAGCTTTGATCACTGAAGATGAAGATTCCAATCTGTTCTGGAATTGCCATTGCGTATTACGGATATGTCTTGTGATATTTTCAATTGAGGGTACGGTATTCCTTACGTACACAGATATAGCACTGTAGCCGTTGCAATGTTACATTCAATGATGATTTAGATTCTATAACTGTTCTAGAATGGCAGAATACATTTCCACTGTCCATCGAGGTAATAGTAATTTAGAACACATTACTGACTACACCCAACGTCACCATAACGTAGCCGTTGGAATGCTCTTTTCAATGATGATGTAATTTCCAGGGCCATTCAGCAGTAATCAATGTATGGTAAGTTTGTGGCTAGATATATTTGCAACAGGCAGCACGGTACATAGTACATCCACCAGCGGTGCACTGCAGCCGCTGTAATAATCTGTTCAGTCATGATTTCTATTTCGCAGCAACGCT
>NW_016939220.1:0-523 GCF_001483705.2 Eufriesea mexicana | reverse complement strand
GTTCAGATATTCCACGTTTGGTTAGGTTAGGTTAGGTTAGGTCAGGTTAGGTTAAGGTATTTCCGACTTTTGCGCTTTACGCTGTTATTTGGTGGCTTTCAGCGCTACACTGTGCTCTAGTATGTTCTGCTTGTGTCTGCTTGTGTCTGGGGAGGTCAGCAATAGTGGTCTCGTCTCGAAAGTTTCGGTTAGTTTGTGCTTGGTTATATTGCGTTTGGAGAGGTTAGAATAGGGTTGCTATGTCCATTGTGCTCTACACTGCTATTCGTCGGGTTGAATAGCGTCCTCGGCCCGTTAGGTTGAGTAAGCTACGTTTGGTTACATTAAGCTCGTTTCCGTTAGGTTTGGATAGATTTGACTTTCGTGGTATAAACTGCTTTTCAGTGGACCTCTGCGCTCTACTGTGTTCTAGTATGTTCTGCTTGGCTCTGAGGAGGCCAACAACTGTGGCACCGTCACATTAGGTTGGGATGTATAGCGTTCCTTTGTGTCACGATTTGATAGGTTAGGATAGGATAGAAGT
>NW_016939219.1:0-779 GCF_001483705.2 Eufriesea mexicana | reverse complement strand
TAGCAATGGCTACAGTACGCCCATAGAATCTATCCTCCTTGCCTATGCGAGAAAGCTTTCTCTCCACGATATTAGTAGAAAATGTCAATAAAATTGAATTTTCCAGTCAGATTCTATTGGATTGCATAGACTACAGCGAGCCAACAGAATCTTCCTTCCTTATTTATACAAGAAAGCTAGCTCACCTCGAAAATAGTCGAAAATGTCAATAAAATTGAATTTTCCAGTCAGATTCTATTGGATTGCATAGACTACAGCGAGCCAACAGAATCTTCCTTCCTTATTTATACAAGAAAGCTAGCTCACCTCGAAAATAGTCGAAAATGTCAATAAAATTGACCTTTCCAGTCAGATTCTATTGTATTGCAATGGCTATAGCACGGCAATAGAATCTTTTCTCCTTAACTATGGTAGAAGGTTTGTCCACCACGATATTAGTCGAAAATCTCAATAAAGTTAATCTATCCAGTCAGATTGTATTGCATTGCAGTGGCTATAGCACGCCAATTGAGTCTTTCCTCCTTACCTATGCGAGAAAGTTTGCTCAAAACGGTATTAGTGGAAAATATCAATAAAATTGAACTTTTCAGTCAGATTCAATTGCTTTGCAATGGCTGTAGCACGACAATAGAGTCTCTTCTCCTTATCTATGTAAGAAGGTCTGCCCACCACGATATTAGTCGAAAACGTCAATACAATTAAACTATCCAGTCAGAATCTACTGCATTGCGATGGCTATAGCACGCCAAATGTATCTATCGACCTTATTTACTCGAGAA
>NW_016939218.1:0-925 GCF_001483705.2 Eufriesea mexicana | reverse complement strand
TGGATGTATGGTTGGATGGATGTATCGAATGATAGACGTACAAATGGAAGGATGTATGTATGTATGGATCTGTGGATGTATGCATGTATGGATGGATGGATGTATGGTGATGGGTGTACGGATGGGTGCTTGTATGGATGGATGGATGTATGTTTCGTTGGATGTATGGATGGGTGAATGTATGGATGGATGGACGTATGTAAAGTTGGATGTATGGATGGATGTATGTATGGATCAATGGTTGGATGGATGGATGGATGTATGGATGGATTGAGGTATGGATGAACGGATGTACGGATGTATGGATGCACAGATGTATGGTTGTATCTATGTATCGATGTATGTATGGATGCTTGTATGGATGAATGTATGGTTGAATGTATGGGTGTGTGGACGAATGTATGGATGTATGCATGGATGTATGCATGGATGTATGCATGGATGTATGTATGGATGTATGAATGTATGGATGTTTATGCGTATGGATGTATGGATGGATGGACGTAAGAGTGGATGGATGTATGTATGTATGTATGTATGTATGGATGTATGTATGGATGCATGTATGGTTGTATGGAAGTATGGAATGATGGCTTTATGGATGTGCGGATGTATGAACATATGGATAGATGTATGTTTGGAAGGATAAATGTATGGATCTACGGATGTATGGATGGGTGCTAGTATGGATGGATGGATGTGTGGTTCGATGGATGCAGGGATGGGCGCATGTGTGATTGGATGGGTGTATGGAAAGGTGGATGTATGTATGGACGAATTGTTGTATGGATGGATGGATGTATGGATGGATGTATGTGTGGATGGCAGGATATGTGGATGGATGGATGTATTGGTGGACAGATGTATGGATGCATGAATGTAAGGTTGTATGAATGTATGTATGTATGGATATGTGGATGGATGG
>NW_016939217.1:0-733 GCF_001483705.2 Eufriesea mexicana | reverse complement strand
GTCAATAAAATTGAATATGCCATGCACATTCTATATCATTGCAATGGTTATACCAAGCCAAAATAATCATTCCTCCTTATTTATGCAAGAAACGTAGCGCTCCACAATATTATTCGAAAATGTCAATAAAATTGAATTTTCCAGCTAGATTCTATAGCATAGCAATGCCTATAGCACGCCAATAGAACCTTTCCTCCTTATTCATGCAAGAAAGGTAGCGCACAACGATATCTGTCGAAAATGTCAATAAAACTGAATTTTCCTGGAAGATTCTATTTCATTGCAATGCCTATAGCACGCCATTAGACTCTATCCTCCTTATTTTTGCGAGAAAGTTAGCTCACCACGATATTAGCCGAAAATGACTAAAAAATTATATGTTCCAGACAGAATCTTCTGCATTGCGGCGGCTATAGCACTCCGAACGGTTCTTCCCTCATTACCTATACAAGAAAGTTAGCTCACCACGAAATTAGTCGAAAATGTCAATAAAATTGGATTTTTCATCCAGATTCCATAGCATTGCAATGCCTACAGCACGCCAACAGAATCATTCCACCTTATTTATGCAAGAAAGTTAACTCACCACGATATTACTCGAAAATGTCAAGATAATTGAATTTCCCGGCCACATTCTACAGCATTGCAATGGCTATAGAACGCCAAAAGCATCTTTCCTCCATACTTGCGCAAGAAATCTGGCTCACCACGATATAAGTCGAAAATGTCAATA
>NW_016939216.1:0-495 GCF_001483705.2 Eufriesea mexicana | reverse complement strand
GGCTGGAAAATACAATTTTATTGACATTTTCGACTAATAAAGTGGTGAGCTAACTTTCTTGCTCAGATAACGAGGAAGGATTCTATTGGCGTGCTATAGCCATTGCAATGCTATTAAATCTGCCTGGAAAATTCAATTTTATTGACATTTTCGACTAATATCGTGGTGAGCTAACTCCGTTGTATACGTAAGGGGGAAGAATTCCATTGGCCTACTGTAGCCATTGCAATGCTATAGAATCTGGCTGGAAAATTCAATTTTATTGGCAATTTCGTCTAATATCGTGGTGAGCTGACTTTCTTGCATAAATAAGGAGGAAAGATTCTATTCGCGTGCTATAGCCATTGCAATGTTATAGAAACAGGCTGGAAAATTCAATTTTATTGGCAATTTCGTCTAATATCGTGGTGAGCTGACTTTCTTGCATAAATAAGGAGGAAAGATTCTATTCGCGTGCTATAGCCATTGCGAAGCTATAGAATCAGGCAGGAAAAT
>NW_016939215.1:0-2867 GCF_001483705.2 Eufriesea mexicana | reverse complement strand
AAAGTTTGATCACCTGGATATTATACGAAAGTGTCAAGAAAATTGAGCATTCCAGTCAGTTTTCATTGCTTTGCAAGGGATATATCTCGCCAATAGAATCTTTCATCCTTATTTAAGCAAGTAAGCTTGCTCACGACGATATTATACGAAGATGTCAATAAAATTGAACTTTCGAGAGAGGTTCCATTGTATTGCAATGAATATAGCAAGCCATTAGGATCTAACCTCGTTATTTATGAGAGACAGCTTGCTCGCCACGATATTATTCGAAAATGTCAATAAAGTTGAGCTTCCCAGTCATATTCTATTGCATTGCAATGGCTATAACAAGCCAGTAGAATCTTTCCCGCTTATTTATGCGAGAAAGATTGCACATCACAATATTAGTCGATAATGCCAATAAAATTGAACTTGGCAGTCAGACTCTATAGCATAGCAGTGGCTATATCACTCCAATAGTATCTTTCCTCCTTATTTATGGGAGAATGTTTGCTCACCGCGATATATATGGAAAATGTCAATAAATTTGAACTTTCCAGTCAGTTTTTATTGCTTTGCGATGGCTATAACTCGCCAATAGAATCTTTCATCCTTGTTTATGCGATAAAGCTTGCTCACCGCGATATTATACGAAAATGTCAATAAAATTGAACTATAACGTCCGTTTGTAATGCACTTCAATGGCTACAGCACGACAAAAGTCTCTTTCCTCCGTATTTGCTCCGGAAAGCTTACTCACCGTGTTATTAGTCGAAAATGTCAATCAAATTGAACTTTACATTCATATTCTGTTGCTTTAGAACGGCTACAGCACGCCAATATAATCTGTCCCCATTATCTATGCGAGGAAGCTTGCTCACCACGACATTAGTCGAAAATGCTAATAAAATTGAACTTGGCAGTCAGACTCTATTGCATTGCAATTGCTTTAGCAAGCCTATAGGATATTTACTCCTTATTTATGCGAGAAGTGCTGCTCACAACAATATGAGTCGAAAATGCCGACAAAATTGCACTTTCCAGTCAGAAACTATTGCAGTGCAACGGCTATATCTCGCCAATAGAATCTTTCTTCCTTACTTATGCGAGAAAGCTTGCTCACGGCAATATTAATCGAAAATGTGAATAAAATTGAACTTTCCAGTCAGACTCTATTGCATTGCAAAGGCTATAGCACACCAATATAATCTGCCCCCTTTATTTATGCAAGAAAGCTTGCTCACCGCTATATTAGTGGAAAATGTCAATAAAATTGAGCTCTACAGTCTGATTCTGTTGGATTTCAGCGTCTACAGCACGCCAATTTATCTTTCCCCTTATTTATGCAAGAAAGTCTGCTCACCAGTGTATTTGTCGAAAATGTCTATTAAATTGAGCTTTCCAAACAGTCTCTGTTGCATTGCCATGGTTAAGGCATTCCAAGAGATTACTTCCTCCTTATATATGCGATAAAGTTTGATCACCTGGATATTATACGAAAGTGTCAAGAAAATTGAACATTCCTGTCAGTTTTTATTTCTTTGCTACGGCTATACCTCGCCAATAGTGCCTTTCCTCCTTATTTATGGGAGAATGTTTGCTCACCACGATATATGTGGAAAATATCAATAAATTTGAAATTTCCAGTCAGCTTTTATTACTTTGCGATGGCTATATCTCGCCAATAGAATCATTCATGCTTTTCTGTGGAAGAAAGGTTGCTCACCACGATATTAGTTGAAAATGTCAATAAAATTGATCGTTCCTGTCCGTTTCTATTGCATTGCAAGGGACGTATCTCGCCAATAGAATCTTTCATTCTTATTTAAGCAAGAAAGCTTGCTCACGTCGATATTATACGAAGATGTCAATAAAATTGAACTTTCGAGACAGGTTCCATTGTATTGCAATGAATATAGCACGCCATTAGGATCTAACCTCGTTATTTATGAGAGACAGCTTGCTCGCCACGATATTATTCCAAAATGTCAATAAAGTTGAGCTTCCCAGTCATATTATATTGCATTGCAATGGCTATAACAAGCCAGTAGTATCTTTGCCGCTTTTTTATGCGAGAAAGTTTGCACATCAAAATATTAGTCGAAAATGCCAATAAAATTGAACTTTCCTGTCAGACTCTATAGCATTGCAATGGTTAAGGCACGCCAATAGGGTGTTTCCTACTTATTTATGCGAGAAAGTGTGCTCACAGCGATATTAGTAGAAAATGTTAACAAAATTGAACTTACCAGTCAGGTTCTAATGCATTGCAATTGCTATATCACGACAATAAAACCTTTCCCCATCATTTATGCGCGAAGGTTTGCACACCACGATATTAGTCGAAAATGTCATTGAAATTAAACTTTCCTGTCAGATTCCATGGCATTGCAATGGTTGTAGAACGCCAATAGAATAGTTCCTCATTATTTATGCTTGAAAGTTGGCTCACAGAGATACCTGCCGAAAGTGTCAACAGAATTGATCTTTCCAGACAGATTCCATTGCATGACTATGGCTGCAGCACGCCAATGGAAATTTTCCTCCTTGTATGTAGAAGAAAGGTTGTTCACCACAATATTAGTTGCAAATGCCAATAAAATTGAACTTTCTAGGCAGATTCTGTTTCGTTGCTATGGCTATAGCATGCCAATAGAATCTATCCTCCTTATTCATGCGTGAAGGTTTGCTCGCCACGTTATATGTGGAAAATGTCAGTAAAATTAAACTTTCCAATCAGTTTCTATTGCATTGCAATGGCTATATCACTCCAATAGTATCTTTCCTCCTTATTTATGGGAGAATGTTTGCTCACCCGATATATTTGGAAAATGTCAATAAATTTGAACTTTCCAGTCAGTTTTTATTGCTTTGCGATGGCTATATCT
>NW_016939214.1:0-1683 GCF_001483705.2 Eufriesea mexicana | reverse complement strand
GCAAGAAAGTTAGCTCACCACGATATTAGTCGAAAATGACAATAAATTTGAATTTTCCAACCACATTCAATATCATTGCAATAGCTACAGCACGCCAATAGGATCTTTCCTCCTTATTTATGCAAGAAAGTTAGCTCACCACCATATTATTCGAAAATGTCAATAAAACTAAATTTTACAGCCGGATACTATAGAAATGAAATGGCCATAGCGCGCCAATAACATCTACCCTCCTTATTTGTGCAAGAAAGATACCTTCAAGAAAGCTAGCTCACCAAGATATTAGTCGAAAATGACAATAAATTTGAATTTTCCAACCACATTCAATATCATTGCAATAGCTACAGCACGCCAATAGGATCTTTCCTCCTTATTTATGCAAGAAAGTTAGCTCACCACCATATTATTCGAAAATGTCAATAAAACTAAATTTTACAGCCGGATACTATAGAAATGAAATGGCCATAGCGCGCCAATAACATCTACCCTCCATATTTGTGCAAGAAAGATACCTCACCACGATATAAGCCGAAAGTGTCAATAAAATTGAACTGTCCAGCCAGATTCTATAGCATTGAAATGCCTACAGCACGCCAATAGAATCTTTCCGCCTTACTTATGCAAGAAAGTTATCTCACCACGATATTAGTCGAAGATGCCATTGAAGCTATATTTTCCAGCCAGATTCCAGTGCATTGCAGTGTCTATAGCACGCCAATAGAATCTTTCCACCTTATATATGCAAGAAAGGTTGCTCACCACCATATTATATTAGTCGAAAATGTCAGCAAAATTGAATTTTCCATGCAGATTCCAGACCATCGTAATGGCTATTGCACGCCAAATGAACATTTCCTCCTTATTGTCTCCTTATTTATGCAAGAACGATAGCTCACCACGATATTAGTCGAAAGTGTCAATAAAATTGTACTGTCCAGCCAGATTCTACAGCATTGCAATGGCTATAGTACGCCAATAGAACCTCTCCTGCTTATTTATGCATGAAATGTAGCTCACTGCGATATTAGTCGAATATGTCAGTAAAATTGAATGTTCCAACCACATTCAATATCATTTCAATAGCTACAGCACGCCAAAGGGATCTACCCTCCTTATTTACGCAAAAAAGGTAGCTCACCACGATATAAGTCGAAAATGTCAATAAAATTGAATTTTCCAGCAAGATACTATGGTAATGCAATGGCAATACCACGCCAATAGAATCTTTCCTCCATATTTATGCAAAAAAGATAGCTCACCACGTTATTATTCGAAACTGTCGATTAAATTTAACTTTCCAGGCAGATTCTATAACATTGCAGTGCCTATAGCACGCCAATAGAATCTTTCCTCCTTATTTATGCAAGAAAGGTAGCTCACTACGATATTAGTCGAAAATGTCAGAAAAATAGAATTTTTTTTTTTTCCAGATTCTATAGCTCTGCTATGTCTATAGCACGCCAATAGAATCTTTCCTCCTTCTTTGAGCAAGAAAGCTAGCTCACCAAGATATTAGTCGAAAATGACAATAAATTTGAATTTTCCAACCACATTCAATATCATTGCAATAGCTATAGCACGCCAGTAGAATCTTTCCTACTTATTTATGCAGGAAAGTTTGCTCACCACCATATTATTCGAAAATGTCAATAAAATTGAATTATACTGCCAGATACTATAGAA
>NW_016939213.1:323-1183 GCF_001483705.2 Eufriesea mexicana | reverse complement strand
CAGCACGCCAATAGTATCTTTCCTCCTTGTTTATGCAAGAAAGTTAGCTCACCACGATATTAGCTGAGAATGTCAACAAAATTTTATTGTCCAGGAGGATTCTATAGCATGCAATGCCTATAGCACGCCAATAGAATCGTTCCTCCTTAGATATGCAAGCAAGTTAACTCATCACAATATAAGACGAAAATGTCAATAAAATTATAATTTCCAGCCAGATTCTATAGCATTGCGACGGCTATAGCACGCCAATAGAATATTTCCGCCTCATTTGTGCAAGAAAGTTAGCTCACCACGATGTAAGCGGGAAATGTCAATAAAATTGAGATTTTCAGGCACATTCTAAAGCATTGCAATTGCTACAGCACGCCAATAGGATCTTTCCTCCTTGTTTATGCAAGAAAGATAGCTCACCACGATATTAGTCGAAAATGTCAACAAAATTGAACTTTCCAGGCAGATTCTGCAGCATTGCGACGGCTATAGCACGCCATGAGGATCTTTCCTCCTTACTTACGCAAGGAAGTTAGCTCACCACGATATTAGTCGAAAATGTCAACAAAATTGTATTTTCCAGGCACAATCTATATCATTGCAATGGCTATAGCACTCAAAAAGTATCTTTCCTCCTTACTTACGCAAGGAAGTTAGTTCACCAAGGCATTAGTCGAAAAAGTCAACAAAATTATATTTTCCAGCTACATTCTATATCATTGCAATGGCTATAGCACTCAGAAAGCATCTTTCCTCCTTACTTATGCAAGGAAGTTAGCTCACCACGATATTAGTCGAAAATGTCAATAAAATTGAATTTTCCTACCAGATTCTACAGCATTGCAATGCCTATAGCACGCCAACAG
>NW_016939213.1:0-262 GCF_001483705.2 Eufriesea mexicana | reverse complement strand
CAATAAAATTGAACTTTCCAGCCAGATTCTGTAGCATTGCGACGGCTATAGCACGTGAATTGAAACGTTCCTCCCTATATATGCAAGAAAGTTAGCTCACCACGATGTTAGTCGAACATGTCAGTACATTTGAAGTTTCCAAACACATTCTATATCAAAGCAATGCCTATAGCACACCAAATGTATCCTTCCTTCTTACTTATGCAAGAGAGTTAGCTCACCACAATATTATTCGGATATGTCAATAAAATTGAATTTTCCG
>NW_016939212.1:0-957 GCF_001483705.2 Eufriesea mexicana | reverse complement strand
TTTGGTGAGCTAACTTTCTTGCCTAAAAAAGGAAGAAAGAAACTGGTGGCGTCCTGTAGCCATCGCAATCCTATAGAATCTGGCTGGAAAATACAATTTTATTATCATTTTCTTCCAAAATCGTGGTGAGCAAGCTTTCTTGCATCAGTAAGGAGGAAAAATTCCGTTGGCGTGATATATCCGTTGCAGTGCTATAGTATCTGGATGGAAAATATAATTATATAGACTGTTTCGACTAATATCGGAGTGAGCTATCATTCTTGCAAAAATAAGGAGGAAAGACTCTATTGGCGTGCTATAGACATTGCAATGACATATAATCTGAATGGAAAAACCCATTTTATTGACATTTTCTTCTATTATCGTGGTTAGATAACTTTCTTGCATAAATAAGGAGGAAAGATTCTATTGGCGTGCTATAGCCATTGCAATGCTATATAATCTGGCTGAAAAATTCAATTTTATTGATATTATCGTATAATATCGTAGTGAGGTAACTTACTTCCTTAAATAAGTAGGAAAGATTCTATTGTCGTGCTATTTCCATTGCAATGCTACAGAATCTGGCTGGAAAATTTAATTTTGTTGACATTTTCTACTAATATCGCGGTGAGCCAAGCTCCTTGCATACATAACGAGGAAAGATGCTTTTGGCATGCTATGGCCATTGTAGCGCCATAGAATCTGGCTGGAAGATCCAATTATATAGACAGTTTCGAATAATATCGTGGTGAGCTAATTAACTTTCTTACATATATAAGGAGGAAAGATTCTATTGGCGTGCTATAGCCGTTGCAATTCTATAGAATCTGGCTGGAAGATTCAATTTTATTGACATTGTCGTCTGATATGCGGGTGAGCTAACTTTTTTGCATAAATAAGGAGGAAAGATTGTATTCGCGTGCTATAGCCATTGCAATGCCATAGAATCTGCATGGAAAATTCAATTTTATTGAC
>NW_016939211.1:0-221 GCF_001483705.2 Eufriesea mexicana | reverse complement strand
GGCCATTCCAGGTCGGGACACGTGATGTCAGGTCAGGTCGGGTTAGGTTAGGTTATGTCAGATTAGGCCAGGCCAGGCTAGGTAGGGCCACGACAGGGAAAGACAGTTCAAGTCATTGCAGGCTAGTACAATCCAGTTTCGGTCAGGTTCGGTCAGGTCAGGTCATGTGAAGTCACGTCAGGTCAGGACAGGTCAGGTCGGGTTAGGTTAGGTTAGCCTAG
>NW_016939210.1:0-308 GCF_001483705.2 Eufriesea mexicana | reverse complement strand
GGCTGTACTTGCCATTGGATTTAAGGCGTTAGGCGATCTATTCACCAAGCAAAAACAGGTTATTGATTTTGAATAGACCAATCCTCTGGCAAGCAGATGGATGTACTTGCCATCGGTTGAAGACATTAGGCGACCTTTTCACCAAGCTATAACAGATTATAGATTTTGAATATACCTATTCTTTGGCAAGTAGATGGCTGTACTTGCCATTCGATTGGATGCGATAGGCGATCTATTCAACAAGCTATAACAGATTATAGACTTTGAGCAGAAATATTCTCTGGCAAGTAGATGGCTGTACTTGCCAT
>NW_016939209.1:0-655 GCF_001483705.2 Eufriesea mexicana | reverse complement strand
ATTGCTATCAGGACGATTTCAGCGTTCTAGATTGCTCTGCTACAATCTTCTTAGCTCTCGTGACGACAGAAGCAGTGGTAGTGACACGACAGTTTGCGTTACTGCACGTCTGATTATGTTATGTTTATCTAGGTTAGGCAAGGGCAGCTTTGATTTTTGTGCTACACACCGCTATTCGGTTGATTCCTGCGCTCTGCTGTGCTCTAATGTGTTCTGCTTGTCTCTGGGGATGCCAGAAATAGTGGTCTCTGCTCGTTAGGTTCAGTTATTCTACTTATGGCAAGGTTAGGTTATGTCTGAACAGGTCAGGATGTCTCTGACTTTTGAGCTATACATTGCTATTTGGTGGCTTTCGGCGACCTACTGTCCTCTAGTATGCACTGCTTGGCCCTACGGAGGGCAGCAATAGCGGCCTCGGAACGTTGGTTTGAGCTATGCTAAGTTTGGTTACGTAGTGTTGGCTCGGGCTATGTTTGGGTAGCTTTGGCTATTCCGATATACACTGCGACTCTATGGAATTCTGCGCCCTACTCTCCACCAATGTGATCTGCTTGACTCTGGGGATTCCAGCACTATTGGTCGCGGCACGTTAGCTTTAGTTGTGTTATCTTTGGTTATATTAGAATTGTTCAGGTCAGGAAACGATAGCATTGAC
>NW_016939208.1:0-483 GCF_001483705.2 Eufriesea mexicana | reverse complement strand
TGACTTCTGTGCTGTACACTGGAATGCGGTGGACTTCTGCGCTCTACTGTGCCTTCGTATGTTATGCTTGGCTCTGGCGAAGACAGTAAAAGTGGTCTCGCCAGATCAGTTTGAGCTAGGATACGTTTGGTTATGTTATGTTTGCTTATGTTATGTTTGGATATCTCCGACTCTTCTGCTTGCTATACACTGAGATTCTATGGATTTCGGCGCTCCACTCTCCTGTAATGTGCTCTGCTTGACCCTGTGGAGGCCACCAATACTGGTCGCGGCCGGTTAGGTTGAGTTAGATTACGTTTGTGTACGTTAGGTTAAGTTAGGTTAGCTCATGGTAGCTCTGACCTTTGTGCTGAACACGGATAGTATATGGACTTCTGCCCTCTACGTTGCTCTATCATGTTCCGCTTGTCCCTGTGGACACCAGGAGTAGTGGTGGCGGCACGTTAGGTAGTGTTACGTTGCGTTTGGTTAGGTTCCGCTTTG
>NW_016939207.1:0-1355 GCF_001483705.2 Eufriesea mexicana | reverse complement strand
GTCTGGGTGGATGAATGGATGTGTGCATTGATCGAAGTGTGGGTGGAAGGATGGGTGGAAGAAAGGATGCATGAATGTATGGATGGGCGTATGGATGTATGGATGTATGCATATATGTATGTATGGATGTACAAATTTATGGATGTACGAATGTATGGATGTACGGATGTATGGATTTATGGATGTATATCTGTATGGATGTATGGATGGATGGATGAATGATTGGATGGATGTATGGATGGATGGATGTATCGAATGATGGACGTACGAGTGGATGCATTTATGGAAGTATGGATGTGGGGATGTATGGATGAATGTATGTATGGATGGATGGAAGTATGGTTGGATGTATCTATGGATGGGTGGATGGGTGGATGTATGTATGGATGTATGCATGGATGTATGTATGGATGCATTTACGGATGTTTCTACGGATGAGTGTATGGGTGTTTGCATGGATGTATGGATGTATGTATGGACGTATGTATGGATGTACGAATGTATGGATGTACGGATGTATGGATGTATGGATGTATATATGTATGGACGTGTGGATGGATGGAATTATGCGTGTATGGATGTATGAATGTATGGATGTACGAACGTATGGATGTACGAATGTATGGATGTACGGATGTATGGATGTATGGATGTATATATGTATGGACGTGTGGATGGATGGAATTATGCGTGTATGGATGTATGAATGTATGGAAGTACGGATGGGTGGATGTATGGATGTATGGATGTATATATGTATGGATGTATGTATGGATGGATGTATGAGTGGATGGATTTATGGATGTGTGGATGTATGAATGTATGGATGGATGGATGTATGGATGGACAGATGTATGGATCGATGGGTCTATGGATGGGTGCAAGTATGGGTGGATGGATTATGGTTCGATGAATGTATGGATGGGTGGTTGTATGATGGATGGGTGTATGGAAAGATGTCTGTATGTATGGATGAATGGTTGTATGCGTGGATGGATGAATGAATGGATTGAGGTATGGATGGACGGATGTACGTATGTATGAATGTATGGATGTATATATGTATGGATGTATGGATTTATGGATGTATGGGTGTGTGGATGGATGGATGTAAGGATGGATGTTCGTGTGGATGGCAGGATATGTGGATGGATGGGTGTATTTATGTACAGGTGTATGGATGCATGACTGTATGGTTGTATGGATGTATGTACGTATGGATGTATGGATGGATGGATGTATCGAATGATAGACGTACGAATGAATGGATTTATGGTTTATGGAGGTGTGGATGTATGGATGTATGGATGGTTTGAGGTACGGATGATCAGATGTACGGATAAATGGATGTACGG
>NW_016939206.1:0-929 GCF_001483705.2 Eufriesea mexicana | reverse complement strand
CCCTAGGGCCCGGCAGAGCTTATTATATCAATGTAGTGCTCACAAATACACCCAATGGCGGTAGACGGCACAAAAGAAAAAGCTATCCTATCTTCCTATCCAAACCTAACTAAACGTGACATAACCATACGTATTCCACTTAAACCTAACGTGACGAGACCGATATTGTTGGCCACGCCATAGCCAAGCAGTAGATGCTTGCGCACAATAGAGCGCAGGAATCCACAGGAAAACAGTTTACACCGCGTAAGTCAAAGCTATCCAATCCTAACCCATACTAACGTAACCCAACCGAACGTAGCATATCTAAAACTAACGTGTCGAGACCACAATTGGTGGGCTTCCCACAGCCAAGAAGAGCATACTAGTGCTCAGTGGAGCTCAGAAATCCACGAAATTGCAGTTAATAGCCCAAAAGTGGAAGATACCGTAACCCAAACTGGCTTAACCTAACCTAACCAGACGTAGCATATCTCAGCCTAGGTTGCCGAGACTATAATTGCTGGCATCCCCAGAGTCAAGCAAAGCATATAAGGGAAATGTAGAGCGTTGAAATCCACCGAATAACGTTGTATAGCATAAAGGTCAAACCTGCCCTGTCCTAACTTAGCCAAACGTTACATAACCAATCGTAGCCTAACTACACAACATAACGGTGCCGAGGCTACTATTGCTGTCCTCCCTAGAGCTAAGTAGAGGGTATTAGAGCAATGTAGAGCCCAGGTATCCACGGAACAGCAGCGTATAGAGTAAAAGTCAAAGCTATCCTATCGTAACCTATCTCGACGTAATATAACCAAACGCAGCCTGTCATAACCTAACGTGCCGAGGCCACCATTCCTGTCCTCCCCATCGCCGAGCAGGGTACATTAGAGGGAAGTAGAGCGCAGTGGTACATAGGATGGCAGTGTACGGCACGAAAGTCGGAG
>NW_016939205.1:0-548 GCF_001483705.2 Eufriesea mexicana | reverse complement strand
ACGTTATATCAGCTTGGGTTAGGTTTGGATAGGTATGACTTTCGTGGTATACACAGATGTTCGATGGATTTCTACGCCTTACGCTGCTCTAATAAGCTCTCTTTGTCTCTGGGGATTCCAGCAGCAGTAGTCTCGGCACATTAGGTCAAGTCAGGTTCCGTTTGGTTTTATTACGTTTTGATAGGTTAGGATATGGTTTAGGGCTTTTGTGCTGTAAACTTGTGCTCGCTGGATTTCTGCGCTGTGCATTGCTCTACTATACTCTGCTCTTCTCTGTGGTGGCCGGTAATAGCGGTCTCGAATCAGTTTGGGTAGGCTACGTTAGTTTGGGTTATGTTCGTATAGCTTCGACCTTCGTGGTATACACTGCTATTCTGTGGACTTCTGCGCTCCACTCTGCTTTGGTTTGTTCTGTTTGGCACTGTGAGGCCAACGATACTGATCTCGGGACGTTAGTTTGTGTTGGGCTACTGTTGATTTTACTCCGTTTTGATAGTTATGATGGGGTAACAGCGACTACCATGCTATTCGCTGATTTTCGCTTGACC
>NW_016939204.1:0-1193 GCF_001483705.2 Eufriesea mexicana | reverse complement strand
TCCTTATATATGCAAGAAAGAAATGTTGCCGCGATATTAGACGAAAATGTAAATGAAATTGGCATTTCCAGCCAGATTCTATAGCATTGTAATGGCCATAGCCCGCCAATAGAATGTTTCATCCCTATCTATACAAGTGGGATTGCTCACCGCGATATTAGTCGAAAATGTCAGTAAAATTACTTTTTCCCACCAGATTTTGAAGCACTACAATGGCTATAGCACGCCAGTAGAATCTTTTCTCCTTTTATATGCAAGAAAGTTAGGTCCCCACGATATTAGTCGAAAATGTCAATAAAAATGTAATTTCCAGCAAGATTCTAAAGCTTTGAAGAGGCTATAGCACGCCACTAGTATCTTTGCTCCTTATTTATGCACGAAAGATAGCCCACCACGATATTAGTCGAAAATGTCAGTAACATTTAATTATCCAGCCAGATTCTATAGCATGTCATTGGCTAGATCACGCCAATAGTATCTATTGTCCTTATATATCCAAGAAAGCTAGGTCACCACGATATTTGTCGAAAATGTCATTAAAATTGTATTTTCCAGCAAAATTCAATAGCATTGCAATGTCTATGTCTGTGGCTATATCATGCCTATAGCATCTTTCCTCCTTATTTACACAAGTGGGTTTGCTCTCCACGATATTTGTCGAAAATGTCAATAAAATACAATTTTCCTGCCAGATGCTGTAGCATTTCAATGGTTATAGCACGCCAGTAGGATCTTTCCTCCTGATATATGCAAGAAAGATAGGTCACCACGATATTAGTCGAAAATGTCAATAAAATTGAATTTTCCAGCCAGATTCTACAGCATTCTAATGGCTATAGTGCGCAGAAAGAATATTTCATTCTTATTTTTGCAAAACAGCTATTTAACCACGATATTTGCGCGCAGAAAGAATATTTCATTCTTATTTATGCAAAATAGCTGTTTAACCACGATATTAGTCGAAAATGTCGTCGAAAATGTCAATAAAATTGAATTTTGCAGCGAGATTCTATAGCACTGTAATGGCTATAGCACGCCAACAGAATCTATACCTCTTATTTATGTAGGTGAGTTAGCTCACCACGATATTAGTCGAAAATGTAAATGAAATTCAATTTTCCAGCCAGATGCTGTAGCATAGCAATGGCTATGGCACGCCAATAGAATGTTTCATCCCTATTTATACAAGTGGG
>NW_016939203.1:0-945 GCF_001483705.2 Eufriesea mexicana | reverse complement strand
ATTCTATTGACGTGCTATAGCCATTGCAATGTTATAGAATCTGGCTGGAAAGTTCAATTTTATTGGCATTTTCGGCTAATATTCTGGTGAGCTAACATTCTTGCATAAATAGTGGAAAGATTCTATTGGGAAGCGATAGCCATTACATTGCTGTACAATCTGGCTGGAAAATTCAATTTCATTGACATTTTCGAATAATATCGTGGGGAGTTATCTTTCTTGCATAAATATTGAGGAAAGATTCTATTGGCGTGCTATAGCCATTGCAACGCTATAGAATTTGGCTGGAAAGTTCAATTCTATTGACATTTTCGACTAATATCGTGGTGAGCTCACTTTCTTGCATAAATAAGGAGGAAAGATTCTATTGGAGTGCTATAGGCATTGCAATGCAATAGAATCTGGCTCGAAAACTCAATTTTATTGACATTTTCGACTAATATCGTGTTGAGCCAGCTTTCTCGCATAAATAAGGAGGAAAGAATCTATTGGCGTGCTCTAGCCATTGCAATGCTGTGGAATCTTGGAATCTGGCTGGAAAATTCAATTTTATATACATTATCGACTAATATCGTCTCGAGCTAACATTGTTGCATAAATAACGAGGAAAGATTCTATTGGAGTGCTATAGCCATTGCTATGCTGCAGAATCTGGATGGAAAATTCATTTTTAATGATATTATCGTCAAATATCGTGGCGAGCTAAATATCTTTCATAAATAAGGAGGAAAGATTCTATTGGCGTGATATAGCCATAGCAATGCTACAGAAACAGGCTGTAAAGCTCAATTTTATTGACATTTTCGACTAGTATCGTGGTGACCTAGCTTTCTTGCATAAACATGGAAGAATGACTCTATTGGCATGCTATAGCCATTTCAATGCTGTAGCATCTGACTGGAAAATTCAAATTCATTGACATTTTCGACTAATATCGTCGTGAGC
>NW_016939202.1:0-596 GCF_001483705.2 Eufriesea mexicana | reverse complement strand
CTACAGCATTGCAATGGATGTAGCACGCCAAAAGTATCTTTCCTCCTTACCTATGCAAGGAAGGTGGGTCACAACGATATTAGTCAAAACTCTCAATATAATTGAACTTTCAAGCCAGATTCTATAGCATTGCAAATGCTATAGAACGCCAATAGGGTCATTCCGCAATATTTATGCAATAAAGATAGCTCACCACGATATTAGACGAAAATGTCAATGAAATAGAGTTTTCCAGGAAGATTCTATGGCATAGGAATGCCTATAGCACGCCAATAGAATCCTTCCTCCTGGTTTGTGCAAGAAAGTTAGCTCACCACGATATTAGTCGTAAATGTCAATAAAATTGAATGTTCCGGCCATATTCTAAAGCATTGCGATGGCTATAGCACGCCAAAGAATCTTTCCTCCTTATTTATGCAAGAATGTTAGCTCGCCACGATATTAGTTGAAAATGTCAATTCAATAAAATTGAATTTGCCATACAGATTCTATAGCGTTGCAATTGCAATAGCGCGCCAATAGAATCTTTCATACTTGTTTATACAAGAAAGCTCGAAAATGTCAACAAAATTGAGCTTTCCAGCTAGATTCTATAG
>NW_016939201.1:0-933 GCF_001483705.2 Eufriesea mexicana | reverse complement strand
TTAGTATGGCTTTGACTTCTGCGCTATACACTGCTATTCGGACGATATCAGCGGTCTACATTGCTCTGCTATCATCTGCGTAGCTCTCGTGTGGCCAGCAACAAGGGTCGTGGCACTTCAAGTTTGGATACGTTACGCCTGCTTCTCTTAATGTTGGTTTGGTTAGGATAGGATAGCTACGTATTTTGTGCCATACACTGCCATTCGGTGGAATCCGGCGCTCTTCTGTTTTCTTCTTTACTCTGCTTGGCTATCTGGTTGTCGGCATCAGTGGGCTCGGCACTTTAGGTATAGTTAGCCTGCGTTTAGTTCGGTCACGTTTGGTTCGGAAAGGATAGGTGTGGCCTTGACTTTTGCGCTATACACTGCCTTTGGTTGGATTCCTTCGCTCTACCGTGCTCTAGCATGCTCTGCTTGGCGCGGGCGATACCATCAGAGGTTTTGTCTGCACGTGACGTAGAGGTCGATAACGTTTGGTATGTTACGTTTGGAATTCTTTGGATGTGGTCTCTTCGACTGTTGTGCTATGCACTGCGTTTCTTTGGACTCCTGCCCTCTACTCTCCTCTAATATGTTCTGCTTGGCTGTGAGGAGGGCAGCAATGGTGGTCTAGACTCGTTAGGCTGTGTCACGTTACGTTTGGTTACGCTACGTTTGATCAGGTTAGGAAGGCAGCTTTGTTCTTTGCGTTATACACAGATATACGGCAGATTTCTCCGCCCTACTGTGCTCTCATACGCTTCTCTGGGGATTCCAGCAATAGTGGCCGTGGCACGTTAGGTTGGGTTGTGCTACCATTGGTCACGTTGCGGTTGGCTTGGTAAGGAGAGGATGGCTTTGACTTCAGTGCGATTGTCTGCTATAAGGTGAATTTCTGCGCCCTGGAGTGCCCCAATATTTACGGCCTGGCTCTGGGAAGGCCAGCAATGGTGG
>NW_016939200.1:0-1016 GCF_001483705.2 Eufriesea mexicana | reverse complement strand
TGGATGTATGGATGAATGTATGTATGGATGAATGGTTGTTTGTATTGATGGGTGTATGGATGGATTGAGGTATGGATGGACGGATGATCGGAAGTATGGGCGTATTCATGTATGGCTGTCCGCATGTATGGATGTATGGATGGATGGATGTATCGAATGATAGACGTACGAATGGAAGGACTTATGGGTGTATGGCTGTGTGGATGCATGAATGCATTGATGGATGAATGTATGGATTGATGGCCGTATGGATGGATGGATGTATGGATGGTTTGAGGTATGGATGAACGGATGTACGGATGAATGGATGTACGGAAGAATGGATGTATGGCTGTCCGCATGTATGGATGTATGGATGTATGCATGTATGGATATACGTATGTATGGAAGTATAGATTTATGAATGTATGGATGTATGCATGTATGGATGTATGGATGTATGTATCGATGGACGTATGGATGGGTGGATGTGTGGATGGATGAATGTATCGAAGGGTGGACTTCTGGATGGATGGATATGCCGATGGACGGATGTATGGATGCATGAATGTATGGATGTAGGAATATATGGATGTACGGAGGCATGGATGTATGGATGTGTGGGTGGACGAATGGATGGGTGAATAGACAGAAGAATGGATGTATGTACGCATGCTTGTATGGATGAATGTATGGATGTATGGATGGATGTAAGAATGTATGGATGTATGCAATTATGGATGTATGGATGTATAGACGTATGGATGTACGAATGTATGGATGTGCGGATGAATGCATGTATGGATGGATGGATGGATGTATGGACGTATGGATTTACGGACGTATGTGTGTATGGATGTACGAATGTATGGATGTACGGATGTATGGGTGTACGGATGTATGAATGGTCGGATGTATATATGTATGGATCTATGGATTTATGGATGTATGGATGGACGGATGTATGGATGGATGGACTTATGGATGTATGGATGAGTGGATGTAGAATGCATGTATGGATGGATGTATGGATGGAT
>NW_016939199.1:0-618 GCF_001483705.2 Eufriesea mexicana | reverse complement strand
CACGTTAGTGGAGAGCAGAACGCAGAAATTCATAGAATCGCAGCGAATATCAGACAAGTCATAGGTACGCAGACCTAACCCAAACCAACGGTACAAAACCATACATAGCCTAACTGGAGCTAGAATGAAGAGACAGATATTGCTGTCCTTCCCAGAGCCTAGCAGTACATACTAGAGCGCAGCAGAACGCATAAATCCAACGAATAGCAGTGTACAGCACGAGAGCTAAAGACATTCTGACAAAATTTGGCTTAACGTTGCCTAACTGAACGTAGCCTGACTCAACGTAGCGTGCCGAGGTTCTTATTGGTAGCCTTCTCAGAGCCAAGCTGAAAATATTAGATCGCTGTAGGGCGCGAAAGTCCACCTAACGGCAGACCATAACACTGAAGTCACGGGTATCCTCTCCTACACTAGCCAAACGTAATATAATCGAACGTAGCAGAGCTCAACCTAACTTGCCGCAACCTCTCCTGTTGGTATCCCCAGAGCCAAGCAGAACATTCTACAGCACAGCTGAGAGTAGAGGTCCACCGAATAGCAGCGCGTACCGCAAAAGTCAAATCTATACAAGCCTGGCCTAAACTAACGTAACGAATCCAAACGTAACCTTACTCA
>NW_016939198.1:0-2623 GCF_001483705.2 Eufriesea mexicana | reverse complement strand
AATTAGATTTATAATAAAAATTATTAAGATTGGAAATTTTATATTATTTAATTAACTAAAATCAAAATTAAATTTAAAAATTTTTAATTTTATTCTTTGTGTAAAGAAAAAATTTTTATTATTAAACTATAATTTTAAATTATGAAATTAAATTAATTCAATTTCTTTATTTTATAATTTTTAAAAATCTATTCATTAGATTATAAACCTATAGAGTTTTATAACCTAATGAATAGATCGGCTATCGGTTCAGATCCAATTGCAATAGTGTATATAGCCACCTATACGCTAATACAACCAATGATCAGATCTATTCACTAGATTATAAAACCTATAGAATTTTAATAATTTTATATGATAAAATATTAGTAAATGTATCAATAGATTGATAAAATATTAGTAAATGTATCAATAGATTATGAATCTACCAGCTTAATTTAGCTTATTTATATATTTTTCAGCCAAATCGTATTGAATCGAAATGGCTATAGCAATTCAATAGGAATTTTTCTTCTTATTTATGTAAAAAAATCAGGTCACCACGATATTAGTCGAAAATGTCAATAAAATTAAATTTTTCATTCAAATCCTATTGTATTGAAATGGCTGTAGCAATTTAATAGGATCTTTTTTTCTCCGTATTTATGTAAAATAATTAGCTCACCACGATATTTATATAAATTTTTTATGTTATAAAGCCATACAAATAAATTTTTTCTATATTATGAATTATATAAATAAAATTAAATTATTAAAATATTAATTAATAAGCTATAAGAATTTAATAAAATCACAATTTATCAAATATAAACAAATTAAATTTATATAATAAAAAAGTTTATATAGATAATTATTGTGACTATATTTACATATTTGTGACTATATTTAATTATATATTAATAATTTTCCTTTCTTTATTTATTTATAATAAAATAAATATTATTTAATTAATTAGATTTTATTTATGTCTGTTTCAATCTTAATGTATATATGTTAATAATAATAAATTATTTTATTTGAATAATTATTATTTATAAATAATTAAATTAAATTGTTATATAATTAGATATTAATATAATAATTTACTAAAAAAGAAAAAGAATTATAAATATGTAATTTAATATATAATCTCTTTTATTTGAGGTATACAAGGTTTAGACGATAAACGCACAATACTATGGGAAAAGTAATAATGTTATTTCTTGTAGTTATAAAAAGAATGAAATGAGACGATTGCATGCATCGATTGCCCTCACAAAATTATTGGCACACGTACCAAAAGTTAATAATTTTAACAATGTTAATATTTTGTAGGGTATCCTTTTTGTTTTATCACGTCGGAAAGTTTGGCATTGGTTTTATTTTACCTTAAAAGTGCTTTTTAAATATTCTTCCTCTATATTATGCTATTCCTCTTGTGATTTACTTTCTAATTCCGTTTTATTAGTTATTGAATGCTTTGGTATCTTTTTATCTAATTTATCCCTTACCATCTCAATGGAATTTAGATCAGGTGTATTTATTGTATTTATTGTTTATTGTATTTGTGTAGTATCGTATTTATGGTCTTTGGTCAGTGGTATAGTAACCACACATGAATAATTTCCGATTTGTGTTTCAGGTCATTATCTTGATCTAATTAGAATCTTTCAAGAATTCCCAATTTTTTGAACATTTTATTTGAAATTATTCTTTAGCATACTGAAGTTTCCCATTTTATTTATTTTTTCTGTTATAAATTTTAAATTTCCTACCCAGTGGTAATTGATACATTTCCAAATCATAATATGACTACCGTATTTGGATATTTTTAGAATCTATTTCTTCGTTCGGTTTTCGCTATACTTTTATGTGACCATCAAACCCCGAAATATTGAATTTACTCTCGTTACAAAATGTAACATCTCTCCAAAATTCTCTAGATCTTGATATAAATGTTCTTGCAAAATCTTTTTTCTTTCGATTTACTGCAGTAGCGTATGGTTGTTTCCTTCTGGGTGTTCGTCCATTGTATGAATTCTTCCGCAACATTCTACGGACTGTTGCATTAGAAACAGTTTTATTACACAAATGTTGGAGCTCGATGTTAATTTGAGAGGCATTTATTCTTGGATTTTGTTTCACATTTTGTACAATAAAATGTTCTTCTGATAAATTTAAGACCTTTTTCCTTCCATGTTCAGGTCTGTCTTCAATTCTACCTTCATCTCCTAACCCTTAATTAATAATATTTTTGGCGGATGAAAAACTTTTCTCTATGATATTTCCAATTTCTCTATACGATTCTTCAGTTTTGCAGTGATGAGTTACTAAGTTTCTTATATCCAAGTTAGTTTCTTTAGCTTTTCTCGCCATATTAAAATGTGTATTCGAATATTTCTTTTATCCCTTTCGCTACTACGGGTGATTATAGTCACCGGCCACAGGAATTAAGATAAGTGCTATCGTTTCGTTTAGCTCTCTTCGCAAAGAATTACAAGCGTTATTACGATAGTCGATTTTTCTTTCCATATTCTCTCTTTTTCTTTCAAAAGATTTGGCTTCGAATACTAAAGACTGCACGCGTGTAATGCTTCCATGTTTGACATGCCGCTACGTTCTATAGGAGGGATTCCGCGACGAG
>NW_016939197.1:0-1393 GCF_001483705.2 Eufriesea mexicana | reverse complement strand
CCAGATTCCGGAGCATTGCAATGGCTATAGCACGCCAATAGAATCTCTCCTCCTGGTTTATGCTTGCAAGTAAGAGCTCCAAGTTATTAGTCTGAGCTCCAAGTTATTAGTTAAAAATGTCAATAAAATTGATTTTTCCAGCCAGTTTCTACGGCATTGCAATGGATATAGCACTCCAGAAGGATCTTTCCTCCTTATTTATTCAAGAAAGTTAGCTCACTACGATATTAGTGGAAAAGGACAATAAAATTGAGCTTTCCAGCCAGATTCTATCGCATTGCAAGGGCTATAGCACGCCAATGGAATATTTCCTGCTTATTTATGCAAGAAAGGTAGCTCACAACGATACTACTCGAAAATGTCAGTAAAATTGAATTTTCCTGCCAGATACTGTAGCAATGCAGTGGCTATAGCACGCCAATATAATCTACCCTCCTTATTTATGCAAAAAAAGGTAGCTCACCACGATATTAGTCGAAGCTGTCAACAAAATTGAAATTCCCAACCAGATTCCAGAGAAACGCAATGGCTATAGCACGCCAATAGAATCTTTCCTTTTTATTTTTACAAGGAAGTTAGCTCACCATGGTATTAGTGGAGAATGTTAATACATTCGAATTTTCCAACCACTTTCTATACCATTGCAATGGCTATAGCACGCCAATAGAATCTTTCCTGCTTACAAATGCAGGAAAACTAACTCACCGCAGTATTAGTCGAAAATGGCAATAAAATTGAATTTTCCAGCCATATTCTACCGCATTGCAATGGCTATAGCACTCCATAAGGATCTTTCCTTCTTATTTATACAAGAACGTTAGCTCGCCACGATATTAGTGGAAAATGTTAAAAAGTTCGAATTTTCCAACCACTATCTAAACCATTGCAATGGCTACAGCACGTCAATAGAATCTTTCCTCCTCATTTATGCAGGAAAATTAGCTCACAACGTACCACCATATTAGTCGAAAATGTCAGTAAAATTGAATTTTCCAGCCAGATTCTATAGCATTGCGACGGTTGTAGCTCGCCAATTGCACCTTTCCCCCTTATTTATTCAAGAAAGTCAGCTCACCACGATATTAGTCGAAAATGTCAATAGAATTGAATTTTCCAACTCCATTCTATAACACTGCAACGTCTATAGGACGTCAATAGAATCTAACCTCCTTATATATGTAAGAAATATAGCTGACCAAGATATTAGTCGAAAATGTCAATAAAATTGATTTTTCCAGGAGGATTCTATCGCATTGCAATGCCTACAGCACGCCAATAGATTCTTTACACCTTACTAATGCAAGGAAGTTAGCTCACCACGGTATTAGTGAAGAATGTTAATAAATTCGAATTTTTCAAACACTTTCTATACCATTGCAATGGCTATAGCACG
>NW_016939196.1:0-214 GCF_001483705.2 Eufriesea mexicana | reverse complement strand
GCCGAAGCTACACAAAACCTAACCCAAGCCGACACAACATAACCAAACATAGCAAAACTCAACCTAACCGGCCGAGACCACTATTGCCGTCATTCGCAGAGCCAAGCTGAAAACTTTAGGGCACTGCAGGGCGCAGAAATCCTCCTAATAGCAGACTATAGCATTCAAGTCAAAGCAATCGTCCCTAACTCAACCAATGGTAACATATCCAAAC
>NW_016939195.1:0-523 GCF_001483705.2 Eufriesea mexicana | reverse complement strand
CCGAACGCAAGCTAACACAGCCCAACGTGCCTAGACCACTGTTTCCGACATACCAAGAGCAAACCAGAATATACTACAGCACAGTAAAGCGCAGAAACCCACTTAATAGCGGTGTGTAGCGTAAAAGGCACAGATATCCTAAGCTAACCGGTACTAACCTAACCTAACCGAACGTAGCCTAACAGATGGTAACGTGCCGAGAATGCTATTGCTGGCCTACGCAGAGACAAGCAGAGCATACTAGTGCAATCTAGAGCGCAGAAATCCTCCGCGTAGCCTCGTATAGCGCAAAGGTCTAATTTACACCGTCATAATTTTCTCGAACGTAACATAACTCAACCTAACGTGCCGTGACCACCATTACTTGCTTCCCCAGAGCAAAGCAGAACATATTAGATCAAATCCATCAAAGAGCAGTATACATCACAAAAGCCAAAGCCGTCCTAACGAAACGTAACCTTACTCAACCCGAAGTGCGTACACCACTATTGCTGGCATTCACAGAGCCAAGCAGAATATACTA
>NW_016939194.1:0-255 GCF_001483705.2 Eufriesea mexicana | reverse complement strand
AAATCCATGCATCGAACATACGTTCATCCATACCTCAATCCATCCATTTATCCATCCATCCATGCAACCATTCATCCATACATACATCCATCCATACAACCATATTTACATACATCCATGCATCTATACATCCACCCATCCATGCATACATAAAACCATACACCCATCAATTCATACAAGTACCCATCCGTACACCCATCGATACATACATCTATCCATCCATACATCCACCCATCGATACATTAATACATCCAC
>NW_016939193.1:0-574 GCF_001483705.2 Eufriesea mexicana | reverse complement strand
AGGATGGCTCTGACATTCGTGCTGTACACTGCTATTCGGTGGATTTCTGCGATCTACTCCGCTCTATTATATTCTGCCTGGCCCTGGCGAGGCCAGCAAGATCGATCGCGGCACTTTGTTTTGAGTTAGGCTTCGTATAGCAGGGCTACGTTAATTTGGGGCAGGTATGGATAGCTTTGACTTTCCGGCTTTACACTGCGATTCCAGGGATTTCTGTTCTCTTCTCTCCTTTAATATGCACTACTCTTCTCTAGGGAGGCCGGCAGTAATGGTCGCGGCACGTGAGGTTTAATTAGGTTACGTTTGTTTATGATACGGTTGGTAAGGGTAGCTTAACTTTGACATTTGCGCTATACACTGCTATTCGGTGCATTTCTGCGCTATGCTGTGCTTTAGTATGTTATACTTGGCCCTGGGGAGGCCAGGAGTAGTGCCCCCGGCACGTTAGCTTTAGTTCGGTAATGTTCGGTTATGTTGCATTTGGCTAGGTTAGGATGGGGTAACCTAGCAATTGTGCTATACCCTGCTATTTTATGGTTTTCTGCGCTCGACTCTCCTCTAACATGTTCTGCTT
>NW_016939192.1:0-574 GCF_001483705.2 Eufriesea mexicana | reverse complement strand
CTCGCAATGTTGGGTTGAGATATGTTATGGTTGGATATGTTGCGTTTGACTCGGTTAGGAAAGTCTCCTTTGACCTTTGTGCTATGCACTACTTTGAGATGATTTCTGCGCTCTATAGTGCACCAATATGCTCTGATTGGCGCCGCGGTGGCCAGCATAAGTGGTCTCGGTGCGTTAGGATGTGTTAGATTAGGTACAGTTGGGTTCGGTTAGGAAGGTTTAGTTGGGACTTCTCCGAATTATGTGCTGTACACTGTTTTTCGGTGCATATCCGCGCTCTACATTGCTCTGCTATACTCCGCGTGACTCTGGGGGGCGAGCAGTGGCGGTCGCGGCACGTTGGTCTGCGCTAGGATTACGTTTGGCTCGATTAGGTTAGGCTAAATTTGGTTAGTGTAACTCTGACTTTCGTAATACACACTATCGGCGGATTCCTGTGGCCAACTGTGCTCTACCATATTCTGCCATTCCCTGGGGATCTCAGCAGCTGTGTTCGCGATACCTTATGTAGAGCTATGCTACTTACGGTTAGGTTAGGTTAGACCGTGTTACGTTAGCATATCCTAGACTTTTG
>NW_016939191.1:0-1080 GCF_001483705.2 Eufriesea mexicana | reverse complement strand
GCCGCGACCACTGCCCCTCGCTTCCACAGAGCCAAGCAGAATGTAGCAGAGTAGTGTAGATCAGAAAAATACACCGGGACACAGAGAATAGCACAAAAGTAGAATATATCCTGACATAACCTGACAAAGCCTAACCAATCCAAACGTAGCGCAACTCAACGGAGCGAACCGCGACCACTGCTGCTGGATTCCCTGGAGCCAAGCAGAACACAGTAGATCACAGAACTACACCGAATAACAGAGAATACCACGAAAGTCAGAACTATACTGACCAAACTTAACCTATCCTAACCTAACAAAACCTAACCTATCTAAAGCTAAGGTGCAGCGACCGCTATTTCCCGCCCCTTCTGAATCCAGCAGAGCATTTTAGAGCAACGTAGAGCGCAGGAATCCGCCGAATAGCAGCGTTAGGCACTAAAGTCAATGAAATACAAACCAAGCCTTCCTAACCTACCCTAACGAAGCATAACATGTCTTAACTTAACGCGCGGAGACTACTGTTGCTGTCCCCACCAGAGCCAAGGAAAAAATATTAGAGAGCAGAGGGGCGAAGGTATCGAGGTATAGCAGTGTATAGCACAAAAGTCTAAACTATCGTATCCTAAATTCACCGAACGTAACATAACCGAACGTAGCACAGCTCAAGCTAACGTGCCGACATCACTATTGCTGGCTTGCCCAGAGCAAAGCAGGAAGTACTAGAGCACAGCAGAGCGCAGAAGCCCACCTCATTGCGGCGTATAGCACTCAAGTGAAACGTATCCTGACCTAGCGTGACACAACCTAACCTATCAAAACGAAGTGTAGGTCAACATAAAGTGACGAGACCAATATTGATGGCCTCCGCAGAGCCAGGCAGAGAACATTAGGGCACATGAGAGACCAGAATTCCTCCAAATAGCTGTTAATAGCACAGAAGTCAAAGTAGCATATCCTTACCTTCCCAAACGTAACAAACCATAACGCAGCCTTACTCAATCTAACATGACGAGGCCATTATTGCTGTCCTCCACTGAGACAACAGAATATCAGAAAAGGCAAAGGTATCCTAACATAGCCTGACCTAACCTAACCATA
>NW_016939190.1:0-997 GCF_001483705.2 Eufriesea mexicana | reverse complement strand
TAGGACATGTTTGGTCGGTGTATGTTTGACTTTTGCACTGCACAGAAAAATGCGGTCGACTTCTGCGCTCTGTTGCGCCCTAGCATGTTCTGCTTGGCACTGGGGGTGGGGGGGGGCAGTAGTAGTAGTCTCGGCAAGTTACGATGAGTCAGGTTACGAACGGTTAGGTTGGGTTGGGCCAAGCTTAGGACAGCTACAACTTTTGTGCCGTACACTGCTATTCGATGGATTTCTGCGCTCGTCTGTACTCTAGTACGTGCTGTTTGGCTGTGGGAAAGCAGAAATAGCGGCCTCGGCATGTTAGGTTGACCTAGGCTACGTTTAGTTATGTTCCGTTGGTTCTGGTTTGGTTCTGCAGCCTTGACTTTTCTGATATGCACAGCCATTCTATGGACTTCTGCGCCGCCCTCTACACTAACGCGTTCTAGTTTCCTGCGGGGAGGCCGGCAATAGTGGTCCCGGCAGGTTAGGTTGTATTATGTTACGTGCGGTTACGTTACGACTGGTTAGGTGAGGCGAGGATGGCTTTGTCGTTAGTCCTGTAGTCTGGTAGTATGTGGATATCTGCGGCCTTCAGCTCGCTATCGTCTTCAGCTTGGCCCCGGGAATGCCAGTTCTAGTGGCCTCTGCACTTTATGTTGGGACAGGTTACGTTCGGTTGGGCTGGGTTAGGACAATTTTGAATAGAATGGCTTCAACTATCCTGCTGTACACTGCTATAAGGTCGACTTGAGCGATGTGCTGTGCCCTAGTATGTCGTCCTTCGCTCTGTGGTGGACAGCAATGTCGGTTTCCGCAGGTTAGTTTAAGTTAGGCAATGCTTGGTTATGTTCCGTTGGTTTGGGTTAAGCTTGGATCCCTTCGACTTTTCCGACATAACTGCGATTCTTAGGATTTCTGCGCTCTACTCTCCACTAATGTGTTCCGCTTGGCTGTGTGGAGGCGAGTAGTTGTGTTCACGGCAACTTAGGTTGGGTTAGGTTACGTTTGGTTATGT
>NW_016939189.1:920-1297 GCF_001483705.2 Eufriesea mexicana | reverse complement strand
TGCTATTCGGTATGTTTCAGCGTTCTACATTGCTCTGCAATACTCTGGTTCGCTTTCGTGAGCAGAGTAATAGCGGTCGTGGCGCATTAGGTTGAGTTAGCTTACGCTTGGTTACGTTACGGTTGCGCAGATTCGGACGTGATTGCTTTGTCTTCACTGCCATTGTCTTCTATGAGTTGGATCCCTGCTCCCTGCGCTACTATAATATTTTCAGTTTGGCTCTGGTCGGGACAGCAATAGTGGTCTCGGCACGTTTTGTTGTACCTTTTTACGTCCGGTTAGGTTGGGTTAGGCTAAGTTTGGTGAGGGCACCTCCACCTTTTGTGCTGTACACTGCCATTCGGTGGACTTCTGCGCTCTACTGTCCGCTAGTATGT
>NW_016939189.1:0-794 GCF_001483705.2 Eufriesea mexicana | reverse complement strand
TCTGATGTAATCTGTGATTATATGGATTTCCGCCTTCTGCTCTCCACTAATGAGTTCCGCTTGGCTCTGTGGAGACCAGCACTTACGATCGCGACACGTTAGGCTAAGTTAGGATACCTTTGGTTATGATTCCATGGGTTAGGCAGGGAGGGGATAGCTGCTACTTTGGTGCTACACCCTGCTATTAGGAGGATTCCTGCGGCCTGCAGCACACTAGTATTTTCAGCTTGGCTCTGAGAAGAATTGCAACAGTGGCCTCTGTTCGTTATGTTGCGTCAGGTTACGACAGTTTGTGCTGGGTTAGGCTAAGCTTTGTTAGGATATCTTTAACATTTATGCTGTGCGCTTATGTTCCGTGCATTTGTGCGATCTATTGCGCTCTAGTATGTCCATCTTGACTCTCCAACTGGCAGCAATTGCGCTCTCGTCACGTTAGTTTGAGTTAGGCTATGTTTGGCTACGTTCTGATGGTTTGGGTTAGGTTTGTGCAGCTTTGACTATTCTGATATACACAACGATTCTAAGGTTTCCTGCGTTCTACTCTACACTAGTGTGTTCTCCTTGACTCTGGGGGGGCCAGCAATGTTGATCGCGGCACGTTAGGTTGAGTTAGGTTACGCTTGATTATGTTCCGTTGGCTTGGGTTAGGTTTGGGCAGTACTGACTTATCTGCTATACACTGCACCCTATGGTTTTCTGCGTCCTACTCTCCACTAATGTGCTGTTCTTGGCTCCGGGGTGGCCAGCAGCAGTGGTCGCGGCACGTTAGGTTGAGTTGGGTTACGTTTAGTTAT
>NW_016939188.1:0-728 GCF_001483705.2 Eufriesea mexicana | reverse complement strand
CCTCACCGCCCTACGCCACTGATGCTGACCTCCACAGAGACAAGCAGAAGAGACTAGAGGACAGTAGAGCCTGGAAATCCGCGGTGTTGCTGTGTAAAACGCAATAGTCACAGATATGCTGACATAACCATGCCTAACCTGACCCAGCCAAGCGAAGCATGACAGAGCACAAAGTTCCCAGACCACTATCACCTACCCATCGCCAAGCTGTACATATGAGATCACAGTAGAGCGCAGAAATCCGCCGAGTAGCAGTGTATAGCACAAAGCTCAGCTACCATCTCCTAACCCAACCAATCGTGGCAATGCTCGAACGTAACATAACTCAACCTAACGTGCAGCGAACACTATTGCTGGCCTCCACAGAGCCAAGCAGAATACACTAGACAGCAGTAGAGCGTAGAAATCGAACGCATTGCAGTGAATGGCACACGGACGAAGATGCCCTAAACAAACCTAGCCTAACCTAAACTAGCCAAACGCAACATAACTCAACCAAACGTGCCGCGGTCAGTATTGCTGGCCTCCACAGGTCCAGTCAGAGCATATTAGAGGAGAGGAGAGCGCAGAGATCCAGAGGTTCGCAGTGTATAGCGGGAAAGACGAAGCTATCCTAACATAAGCTAAGCTAACGTAACATAACCAAACGTATCCTACCACAACCCAGTGTGCCGAGACCACTATTCCTGGCTACCTCGGTGACAAGCGGCGCATACCGGATCACAGCA
>NW_016939187.1:393-1145 GCF_001483705.2 Eufriesea mexicana | reverse complement strand
CTGTAGCATTGCAATGCCTCTAGCACGCCAATTGTATCCATCTTCCTTTTTCATGAAAGCAAGTTTGCTCGCCATGGTATTAGTCGAAAATGTCAATTAATCTGAATTTTCAAAACACATTATATATCATTGCAATGGCTATAGCACGCCAATAGTATTCTTCCTTCCTATTTATGATAGAAAGATAGCTCACCATGATTTTAGTCGAAAACGTCAATAAATTTGAATTTTCCAACTGCATTCAATATCATTGCAATGACTATAGCACGCCAACAGAATTATTCCTGCTTATTTATGCAAGAAAGGTGGCCCACCACGATATTAGTCGAAAATGTCAACCAAATTGAACTTTCCAGCCAGATTCTATAGCATTGCGACGGCTAGAGCGTGCAAATTGAATCCTTCCTCCTTATTTATGCAATAAAATTAGCTCACCACAATATTAGTCGAAAATGTCAACCAAATTGAACTTTCCAGCCAGATTCTATAGCATTGCGACGGCTAGAGCGTGCAAATTGAATCCTTCCTCCTTATTTATGCAATAAAATTAGCTCACCACAATATTAGTCGAAAATGTCAACCAAATTGAACTTTCCAGCCAGATTCTATAGCATTGCGACGGCTAGAGCGTGCAAATTGAATCCTTCCTCCTTATTTATGCAATAAAATTAGCTCACCACAATATTAGTCGAAAATGTCAATAAAATTGAATTTTCCAGGAAGATTCTGTAGCTTTGCAATGCCCATAGCAG
>NW_016939187.1:0-327 GCF_001483705.2 Eufriesea mexicana | reverse complement strand
TCAATAAATTTGAATTTTCCAAACAAATTCTATACTAATGCAATGGCTATAGCACGCCAATAGTATCTTTCCTCCTTATTTGAGCAAGAGAGTTTGGTCACCACAGTATTAGCCGGAAATGTTAATAAAATTGAATTTTCCAGCCAGATACTACAGCAATGCATTGGCTATAGCACGCCAATAGAATCTACCATCCTTAATTACGCAGTAATGATAGCTCACCACGATATTAGTCGAAACTGTCAATATAATTGAACTTTCGCTCCTGATTTTATAGCATTGCAAAGGCTATAGCACGCCAAAAGAGTCATTCCTCCTTATTTATGT
>NW_016939186.1:1331-1542 GCF_001483705.2 Eufriesea mexicana | reverse complement strand
GCTCACCACGATATTAGTCGAAAATGTCAATAAAATTGAATTTTCCAGGACGATTCTATAGCACTGCTACGGCTTTGCCACGCCTATTGAATCCCTCCTTCGTATTTATGAAAGAAAGGCAGCTCACCATGATATTATTCGAAAATGTCAGTAAATTTGAATTTTCCAACCACATTCTACATCATTGCAATGGCTATAGCACGCCAAAAGA
>NW_016939186.1:0-1287 GCF_001483705.2 Eufriesea mexicana | reverse complement strand
ACGATATTAGTCGAAAATGTCGGTAAAATTGAATTTTCCTGGAAGATTCTATAACTTTGCAATACCTGTTGCTCGACAATAGGATCTTTCCTCCTTGTTTATGAAAGAAAGTTAGCTACCCACGATATTAGTCGAAAATGTCAATAATATTGGGTTTTTCGGCCGGATTCTAAAGCATTGCAATGGCTTCAGCTCGCCAATAGGATCTTTCTTTCTTGTTTATGAAAGAAAGTTAGCTCACCAAGATATAAGTCGAAAATCTCAACAAAATTGAGCCTTCCAGCTAGATTCTATAGCATTGCGGCGGCCATAGCACGTCAATTGTATCTTTCATCCTTATTTGTGCAATAAAGTTAGCTCACCACGATATTAGTTGAAAATGGCAATAAAATTGAATTTTCTAGCAAGATTCTGTAGCATAGAAATGCCTATAGCACGCCAATAGAATCTTTCCTCCTTATCTATGCAAGGAAGTTAGTTCACCATGGTATTAGTGAAAAATGTCAATAAAATTGAAATCTTGAGTCAGATTCTATAGCATAGAAATGCCTATAGCACGCCAATAGAATCTTTCCTCCTTATCTATGCAAGGAAGTTAGTTCACCATGGTATTAGTGAAAAATGTCAATAAAATTGAAATCTTGAGTCAGATTCTATAGCATAGAAATGCCTATAGCACGCCAATAGAATCTTTCCTCCTTATCTATGCAAGGAAGTTAGTTCACCATGGTATTAGTGAAAAATGTCAATAAAATTGAAATCTTGAGTCAGATTCTATAGCATAGAAATGCCTATAGCACGCCAATAGAATCTTTCCTCCTTATTTATGCAAGAAAGATATCTCACCACAGTATTAGCCGAAAATGTAAATAAAATTGAATTTTCCAGCTTGATTGTGTAGCATTGCAGTGCCTATAGCACGCCAACAGAATCTTTTCTCCTTATTTATGCAAGAAAGATAGCTTACCTCGATATTAGTCGAAAATGTCAACAAAATTGAACTTTCCATTAAGTTTCTATATCATTGCGACGGGTATAGCACGCCGATTGTATCTTTCCTCCTTATTTACGCAATAAAGTTAGCTCACCACGATATCAGTCGAAAATGTACATAAAATTCATTTTTTCGGGAAGGTTCTATAGCTTTGCAATGCCTAGAGCACGCCAATAGAATATTTCCGCCTTATTTATGCAAGACAGGTAGCTCACCACAATATTAGTCGTAAATGTCAATAAAATTGAATTTGCCATGCAGATTCTATAGCGTTACAATGGCAATAGCACGTC
>NW_016939185.1:358-862 GCF_001483705.2 Eufriesea mexicana | reverse complement strand
AGATTTTATAGCATTGCAATGGCAATAGCACGCCATTAGGGTCTTTCCTCCCTATTTATGCAAGAAAGTTAGCCCACCACGATATTAGACGAAAACGTCAATAAAATTGATTTTTCCAGTCAGATTTCATATCATTGCAATGGATATAGAGCGCCAATAGAGTATTTCATTCTTATTAATGCAAGAATGTAAGTGCACCACGATATCAGTCGAAAATGTCAATAAAGTTGAATTTTGCAGACAGATTCTACAGCATTGCAATGGCTATAGCACGCGAATATAATCTTTCCTCCCTATTTATGCAAGAAAGCTAGCCCACCACGATATAAGTCGAAAACGTCAATAAAATAGTATTTTCCAGCGAGATTCTATAGCATTGAAATGGGTATAGCATGCCAATAGAATCTTTCCTCCTTATTTATGCTGGAACGTTAGATCACCGCGATATGAGTCGAAAATGTCAATAAATTCGTTTTTTCCATCCTGATTCTATACATTTGCTAT
>NW_016939185.1:0-238 GCF_001483705.2 Eufriesea mexicana | reverse complement strand
TCTATAGCATTACAATGGCTATAGCACGCCAATAGAGTCTTCCCTCCTTATTTATTCAAGAAAGTTAGCTCACCAAGATATTAGGGGAAAATGTCATCAAAATTGAATTTTCCTTCCAGATTCTATGGCATTGCAATGGCTATAGCATGCCAATAGAAACTTTCCTCATTATTTGTGCGGGAAAGTTAGCTCATCACGATATTTGTCGAAAATGACAATAAAATTGAATTTTCCAGTC
>NW_016939184.1:0-641 GCF_001483705.2 Eufriesea mexicana | reverse complement strand
TAATATTCGGTGAGCTTCTGCGGTGTACTATGCTTTAATATTCTCTGCTTGACGCTGAGGAGGTCAGAAATAGTGGTCTCCGCAGTGGTTGATCTAGGCTACGTTTGGTTAGGTTATGTTTGCCTGGGTTTTGTTTGCACAGTTTCGACTTTCGGGGCATACACTGCTATTCGGTGGACCCCTGCGCTCTGCTGCGCCCATGTATATTCTGCTTTGCTGAGGGGATTCCAGCAATAGTGGTTTCGGCACGTTAGGTTAAGTTAGGGTCCGTTTGATTATATCACGTTTGAATAGGTTAGGAGAGGATATCTTTGACATTTTTGCTATACACTGCTATTCGGCTGATTTCTGCGCTCCGCACGGCCCTACTGTACTCTGCTCAACACTGGGGAGGCCAGGAGCGGCGGTAGCGGCACGTTATGTTGAGTCGTACTGCGGTCGGTTAGGTAAGGTTATGTCAGGCTATGTTAGGTGATCCTTGAACTTTGTGCTATTTACCGCAATGCGGAGGATTTCCGCTCACTACTGTGCTCCAGTGGATTCCACTTTTCTTTTTGGAAGCCAGCAATGGTGGTCTAGTCATATGAGGTTATATTAGGTTACGTACGGTTATTCTACGTTTGGTTAGGTTAGGACAGGCT
>NW_016939183.1:0-617 GCF_001483705.2 Eufriesea mexicana | reverse complement strand
CGCCCCCGGAACACCATTGCTGGCCCCTCCAGAGATGATCGGAGCAACGTACCCTAACCGAACGTAGCCAAACTCAACTTTACCTGACGAGCCGAGACCACAACAACTAGCCTCACGAGAGCCAAGCAGAGTATATCAGAGCATTGTAAGACGCTGAAATCTCCCGAAAAGCAGTGTACAACGCAAGAGTCGTAGTCATCCCTACCAAACGTACCAAAACCTAACCAAACCAAACGTGACAAAACTCAACATAACGCGTGGAGAGCACTATTCCCGGCGTCCAGAGAGACAAGCCGAGTTTGATAGCGCACAGATGTGCGCAGGAGGCCATAGAATAGCAGTGGGTGGCACAAAGTCTGTGTACACCTACCATAACACTACGTAACCTAACCTAACCAAACGCAACGTAACTCAACCAAACGTGCCACGGCCGCTATTGCTGGCCTCCACAGGTCGAAGCAGGTTACAGAGTAGCAGAGTAGAGGGCAGCAATCCACCGAATCACAGTGTATAGCACGAAAGTCATGACAATCCCCTCCTAGCCTGACCAAACACAACGTATCCAAACGTAACGTACCACAAACTGGGGTGCCACCACCACCATCGCTGGCACCACG
>NW_016939182.1:0-503 GCF_001483705.2 Eufriesea mexicana | reverse complement strand
TAGGCTACGTTTGGATATGTAACGTCTGTTTGTGGTGGGTTAGGATAGCTTAGACTTTCGTGGCATACACTCTTATCCGCTTTACTTCCACGCTCTGCTGTGATCTACTGTATTCTGCTAGGCGCTGGGGTGCCCACCGACAGTGGCCGCGGCTTGTTACGTTGAGTCCGACCACGTTTGGCTATTCTACGTTTGCCTGTGATAGGTCTGGATACGTTTGGCCTTTCGGCTATACCCTGCTATTCTATGGAATTCTGCCCTCTACACTCCTCTAATTAGTTCTGCTTGTCCCCGCGGAGGACAGCAATAGTTGTCGCGGCTTGTTAGGTTGAGTTAGGTTACGTTTAGCTACGTTACGATAGGACAGGTTTGGAAGGGTTAGCTTCCTCTTTCGCGCTATACACTGCTATTCGTCGGATATCTGCGCTATAATGTGCTCTAATTTGATCAGCTTGCATTTGGGAGGGCCAGCAACAGTGGTATCGTCACGTTACGTTGAGCTA
>NW_016939181.1:767-1586 GCF_001483705.2 Eufriesea mexicana | reverse complement strand
TTTATTGACATTTTCGTCTAACATCGTAGTGAGCAAACTTTCTTGCATATACAAGGAGCAAAGGTACAATTTAATTGCTATATCCGTCGCAATGCTATAGAATCAGGCTGGAAAGTTCAATTTTAATGACATTTTCGACTAATATAGTGGTGAGTTAACATGCTTGCATAAATAAGGAGGATAGATTCTATTGGCGAGCTATAGCCATGGCAGTCCTGTAGAATCTGTATGTAAAATTCAATTTTATGTACTTTTTTGACTAATATCGTGGTGAGCTAACTTTATTGCGTAAATAAGGAGAGTAGATACTACTGGCGTGCTATAGCCATTCATTGCTATAGCATCCAGCTGGAAAATTCAATTTTATTCACATTTCCGACTAATATTGTGGAGAGGTAGCTTTCTATCATAAATAAGGATGAAGGATTCAATTGGCGTGCTATAGGGTAGATTCTACTGGCGTGCTATAGCCATTCATTGCTATAGCATCCAGCTGGAAAATTCAATTTTATTCACATTTCCGACTAATATTGTGGAGAGGTAGCTTTCTTTCATAAATAAGGATGGAGGATACAATTGGCGTGCTATAGCCATGGCAATGCTATAGAATATGCCTTGAAAATTCAATTTTATTGACATTTTCGGCTAATATCGTGGTGGGCTAACTTTCTTGCACCAATAAGGAGGAAAGGTTGTATTGGCGTGCTATTACCATTGCAACGCTATAGAATCATCCTGGAAAATCCTATTTTATTGACATTTTCGACTAATGTCGTAGTGAGCTATCTTCCTAACATATATAAGGAGGAAAGAATCTAT
>NW_016939181.1:0-687 GCF_001483705.2 Eufriesea mexicana | reverse complement strand
AATATCGTGGTGAGCCAACTTTCTTGCATATATTAGAATGAATAATTCGATTGGCGTGCTGTAGCCAATGCAGTGATACTGAATGTGGTTGGAAAATTAAATTTTATTGACATTTTCGACTAATATCGTGGTGAGATATTTTTCTTTCATAAATAATGAGGAAGGATACAATTGGCGTGCTATAGCCGTCGCAATGCTATAGAATATGGATGGGAAATTCAATTTCGTTTACATTTTCTGCTAATATCGTGGTGGGCTAACTTTCTTGCATTAATAAGGAGGAAAGGTTGTATTGGCGTGCTCTTACCATTGCAGCGCTATAGAATCTTGCTGGAAAATTCAATTTTATTGTTTCAATTTTATTGACATTTTCGACTAATATTGTGGTGAGCGAACTCTCTTGTGTAAATAAGGATGAAAGATACTATTGGCGCGATATAGCCTTTGCATTGATATAGAAGGTGTTTGGGAAATTCAAATTTATTGACATTTTCGTCTAACATCGTAGTGAGCTAACTTTCTTGCATATACAAGGAGCAAAGATACAATTCACCTGCTATAGCCGTGGCAATGCTATAGAATCAGGCTGGAAAGTTCAATTTTAATGACATTTTCGACTAATACAGTGGTGAGTTAACTTGCTTGCATAAATAAGGAGGATAGATTCTATTGGCGAGCTATAGCCAT
>NW_016939180.1:0-811 GCF_001483705.2 Eufriesea mexicana | reverse complement strand
ATGGCAATAGCACGCCAATAGTATCTTTCCGCCTTATTTATGGAAGAAAGTTAACTCACCACGTTATTAGTAGAAAACGTCAATAAAATTGCATTTTCCTGCCAGATTCTACAGCATTGCAATGGCTGCAGAACACCACAAGGATCATTCCTCCCTTCTTATGCAAGGAGGCTGGCTCACCACGATATTAGCCGAAAATGTCAATAAAATTGAATTTTCCCGCAAGATTATGTAGCATTGCAATGCCTGTAGCATGCCAACAGAATCTTTCCTCCTGATGTATGGAAAAAAGCTAGCTCACCACCATATTATTCGAATATGTCAATAAAATTGATTTTTGCAACCAGATTCTTTTGCATTGCAATGGCAATACCACGCCAATTGGATCTTTCCGCCTTATTTACACAAGAGAGATAGTTAACCACGATATTAGTCGAAAATGTCTATAAAATTGAATCCGCCAGGCACATTCTGTATCATTGCAATCGCTATAGCACGACAAAAGTATCTTTCCTCCTTATTTGTGCAAGATAGTTAGCTCTCCACGATATTAGTCAAAAATGTCAATAAAATTGAATTTTCTTGCCGGATTCTTCAGCATTTCAGCGGGTATAGCACCCCAATAGCATCTTTCCTCCTTATTTGTGCAAGATAGTTAGCTCTCCACGATATTAGTCAAAAATGTCAATAAAATTGAATTTTCTTGCCGGATTCTTCAGCATTTCAGCGGGTATAGCACCCCAATAGCATCTTTCCTCCTTATTTGTGCAAGATAGTTAGCTCTCCACGATATTAGTCAAAAATGTCAATA
>NW_016939179.1:0-632 GCF_001483705.2 Eufriesea mexicana | reverse complement strand
ACTTTTGCGCTATGCACTGCAATTCCATGGACTCCTGCGCTGTACTCTCCTCTAATATGTTCTACTTCGCGACCGGGAGCCCGGAAATAGTGATCCACTTTATGTTTATTTACACATCGTTCGGTTGGGTTAGGTTAGGTTAAGTATGGTTTGGATGGCTTTGACTTTTGTGCTATACACTGCTCCTTGGTGCCATTCTGCGTTCCTCTGTGCTATAATACGTAGAGCTTGGCGCTGGTGCGGCCGGCAACAGTGACCACGGCACGTTATATTAAGGTATGTTACGTTTTGTTAGATTACGTTAGTTTGGTTTAGATTTGGGTAGCTTTGACTTTTCCTTTATACGTTGATATTGTCTGGATTTCTGCGCTCCGCTCTTCTGTAATATGTTCTGCTAGGTGCTGGGGATGCCAGCAGTTTCTGTCGCGGCACGTTAGGTTGAGCAAGGTTACGTTTGGTCGTGTAATGATTTTTCATGCTAGGAGAGTATAGCTCTGAATTTTTGCTGAACACTGCTCTTCGGTACATTTCTGCACTCTACTGCGCTTTAGCATGTTCTCGTTGGCAAGGGATAGCAGTTATGGTCTCGGCACGTTAATTTGAGTTAGGCTGCGTTCGGTTAGGTTATGATA
>NW_016939178.1:0-1063 GCF_001483705.2 Eufriesea mexicana | reverse complement strand
AATCGAATTTGGTAGAAAAATTCAATTTTATTGGCATTATCGGCTAATATCGTGGAGAGCTAACTTTGTTGCGTAAATAAGGAGGAAAGAATATATTGGCAAGCTATAGCCATTTCATTGCTATAGAATCTGACGGGAAAACTCAATTTTATTGACATTATCGACTAATATCGTGGTGAGGTAATTTTGATGCGTAAATAAGGAGGAAACATGCTATGGGCACGCTATAGACATTTCAGTACTATAGAATCTGAATGGAAAATTCAATTTCATTGACATTTTCGACTAATACCGTGGTGAGCTAATTTCGTTGCATTAATGTGGAGGAAAGTTTCTATTGGCATGCTATAGCCATTGCAATGCTATAGAGCCTGACTGAAAATTCAATTTTATTGACATTTTCGACTAATATCGTGGCGAGCTGATTTTGTTGCATAAATAATGTGGAAAGATTCTCTTGGCATGCTATAGCCATTGCAGTGCTATAGAATCTGACTGGAAAATTCAAATTTATGTACATTTTCGACTAATATCGTGGTGAGCTAATTTTGTTGCATAAATGTAGAGGAAGGATTCTATTGTCGTGCTATATCCATTGCAATGCAATAGAATCTGAATCGAAATAAAAATTTTATTGACATTTTCGACTAATATCGTGCTCAGCTAATTTCGTTGCATAAATAAGGAGGAAGGATTCTAATGGCATGCTATAGCCATAGCAGTGCAATAGAATTTGGCAGGAAAATTCAATTTTTTTGGCATTATCGACTAATATCGTGGAGAGCTAATTTTGTTGCACAAATAAGGAGGAAAGATTCTATTGGCATACTGTAGCCATTGCAATGCTATAGAAATTGACTGGAAAATTTAATTTTATTGACATTTTCGACAAATGCCGTGGTGAGCTAGTTTTGTTGTATAAATAAGGAGCAAAGATTCTATTGGCATGCTATAGCCACTGCAATGCTATAGAAACAGAATGGGAAATTCAATTTTATTAACATTTACGACTAATATCGTCGTGAGCTAATTTTGTTGCATAAATAAGGAGGAAAGATTCTAT
>NW_016939177.1:0-761 GCF_001483705.2 Eufriesea mexicana | reverse complement strand
TAATATTCTCTGCTTTGCTCTGGGGAGGCCAGTAATAGTGGCAGCGGCGCGTTGGGCTGAGATGTGTTACGCTTGGTTGCGTTAGGTTCGTCTGGGCTAGATTAGGGTATCTTCGACTTTCGTGCCATACACTTCAATTCTACGGACATCTGCGCTCTCCTATACTCTAATATGCCCTGCTTGGCAATGGGGAGGCCAGCAAGAGTGGTGTGGGCATGTTAGGTTGAGTTATATTACGCTCGGTTATGTTAGGCTTGGGTAGATTAGGACAGGATAAATTTGACATTTGTGCTATACACTGCTATCCAGCGGACTCCTGCGCTCTACTATGCCATAATATTTTCTGCTAGGCTCTGCGGAAGGCAGCAATGATGGTCCCGACACTTTAGGTTGGGTTATGCTATGTTTGGTCAGGTAATCTCGGTTAGGTTTGTGTAGCTTTGACCTTTCTGCTATTTTTCCCTATGGATATGTGATCTCTACTCTCCTCTGCTATTCTCTGCTCGTCTCTGTGGAGGACAGCAGTAGCGGTCACGGCGCGATAGACGTAGATATGTTACGTTTGCTTATGTAACGGTTGGGTAGGTTAGGACAGTATGGCTCTGACCTTTGCGCTATACACTGCTATTCGGTGGGTTTCTGTGCTCTACTGTGCTCTAGTATGTTCTGCTAAACTCTGTGGATGCCAGCAAGAGTGTCCTCAGCAGGTTATGTTGAGTTCGGTTACGTTGGATTATGTTACGCTTGGTTTGGTTAGGATA
>NW_016939176.1:0-217 GCF_001483705.2 Eufriesea mexicana | reverse complement strand
TCTTAATTACTTTATGAAGTTCAGGATTACTAACTGTGAACATTTCCACGGTGGTAATATACTCCATGTGAAAAAAAGTTATGTTACATACTGTAAATCGTATAAGGATACACGTGGGAAATAAAGTGACGTGAGTGCCGTATCCCATGATACCACCGCATTGTCCGTTATTATCGGCTATAGAAGATTCTAGATTTCGACAGTTCGTTGGAATATT
>NW_016939175.1:0-212 GCF_001483705.2 Eufriesea mexicana | reverse complement strand
CACACACACACACACAAACAGCACGCATACCACCACACCGCTACGCACGCATATCCTGTGTACGCCGCGCGACCATTACGCGACGCCGCGCGCCCGGATCACGGTCTCTCGAACTGACGGGTCCCCACACGCCAGCTCGTAGTCACCCTGACCTAGGTTACAACGGGAGAGAGAGGCGGTCTCCCCGGGTGTTGGTACATGGTCGCTCGCGA
>NW_016939174.1:0-635 GCF_001483705.2 Eufriesea mexicana | reverse complement strand
ACCGATGGCAAGTACAGCCATCTACTTGCCAGAGAATAGGTCTATTCAAAATCAATAACCAGTAATAGCTTGGTGAACAGATCGCCAAACGCCTTCAATTCAATGGCAAGTACAGCCATCTACTTGCCAGAGATTAAGTCTATTCAAAATCTATAAGCTGTCATAGCTTGTGGAGTAGATCGCCTAACGCCTTCAATCCAATGGCAAGAACAACCATCTACTTGCCAGAGATTAAGTCTATTCAAAATCTATAAGCTGTCATAGCTTGTGGAGTAGATCGCCTAACGCCTTCAATCCAATGGCAAGAACAACCATCTACTTGCCAGAGATTAAGTCTATTCAAAATCTATAAGCTGTCATAGCTTGTGGAGTAGATCGCCTAACGCCTTCAATCCAATGGCAAGAACAACCATCTACTTGCCAGAGATTAAGTCTATTCAAAATCTATAAGCTGTCATAGCTTGTGGAGTAGATCGCCTAACGCCTTCAATCTAATGGCAAGTACTGCCACCTTCAAGACAGGGAATAAGTCTATTCAAAATCTATAATCTGCTATGGCTTGGTGAATAGACCGCCTAACGCCTTCAATCCAATGGCAAGAACAACCATCTACTTGCCAGAGGATAGGTATATTC
>NW_016939173.1:0-328 GCF_001483705.2 Eufriesea mexicana | reverse complement strand
TGGGCTATGCACAATAGGTTGTGGTTGGTTACGTTTGGCTTGGTCATGTTAGGTCAGATTTTGGAGTGTATCCTTTACTTTTCTGCTCTACACTGCAATGCGGCGGATTTCTGCGTCCTGCTGTGCTCTAGTATATTCGGCTTGGCTCTGGGGTGGTCAGCTATAGTGGTGTAGGCGCGTTAGGTTGAGTTAGGTGCGTTCGGTTACGTCACGTTCAGTTAAGTTAGGATAGGGTAACTTTGACTTTTGTGTAATACACTGCAATTCTGTGCATTTCTGTGACCTCTATTTCACTACTATACTCTGTTCGACTCTACTGTCAACTATA
>NW_016939172.1:1424-1681 GCF_001483705.2 Eufriesea mexicana | reverse complement strand
TTCAAAATCTATAATCTCTTATAGCTTGGTTAAGAGGTTGCCTTACGTCTTCAACTAATGACAAGAACAGCTATCTACTGGCCAGATAACAGCTCTATTCCAAATCTATAACCTGCTATAGCTTTGTGAACAGATCGCCTAACGCCTTCAATCCAACGGCAAGTACAGCCATCTACTAGCCAGAGAATACTTCTATTCAAAGTCTCTAACCTGACATAGCTTGGTGAATAGAACGAATAACGCCTTCAATCCAATGG
>NW_016939172.1:637-1361 GCF_001483705.2 Eufriesea mexicana | reverse complement strand
TCGCATAACGCCTTCAATACAATGGCAAGTACAGACATCTACTTGCCAGAGAATAAGCCTATTCAAAACCTATAATCTGTTAGAGCTTGGTGAATAGATCGCCTAACGCCTTCAATCCAATGGCAAGTACTGCAGTCTACTTGCCTGAGAAAAGGTCTATTCAAAATCTATAATCTGTTGTATCTTGGCGAATACGTCGCCTAACGCCTTCAATCCAATGGCAAGTTCAGCCATCTACTTGCCAGAAAATAGGCCTATTCAAAATCTGTAACCCGTTATAGCTTCGTGAATAGTTCGCCTATCGCGTTCAATACAGTGTAAAGAACAGCCATCTACTTGCCAGAGAATAGTTCTGTTCAAAATCTATCATCTGTTATAGCTTGGTTAAGAGGTTGCCTAACGTCTTCAACCAATGACAAGTACAGCTATCTACTGGCCAGATAACAGGTCTATTCCAAATCTATAACCTGCTATAGCTTGGTGAACAGATCGCCTAACGCCTTCAATCCAACGGCAAGTACAGCCATCTACTAGCCAGAGAATTGGTCTATTCAAAGTCTATAACCTGCTATAGCTTGGTGAATAGAGAGAATAACGCCTTCAATCCAATGGCAAGCACAGCCATCTTCTTGCAAGATAATAGGTCTATTCAAAATCTATAATCTGTTATAGCTTGGAGAATAGGTCGCCTAACGTCTTCAACCAATGGCAAGTACAGCCATCT
>NW_016939172.1:0-237 GCF_001483705.2 Eufriesea mexicana | reverse complement strand
GGTCTATTCAAAATTCATAACCTGTTATAGCTTGGTGAATAGATCGCCTAACGCCTTCAATCCAATGGCAAGTGCAGCCGTCTACTTGCCAGAGAATAGGCCTATTCAAGATCTATAATATGTTATAGCTTGGTGAGTACATCGCATAACGCCTTCAATCCAAAGGCAATTACTGCCATTTACTTGCCAGAGAATAGGTCTATTCAAAATCGATAATCTGTTACAGCTTAGTGAGTA
>NW_016939171.1:0-2714 GCF_001483705.2 Eufriesea mexicana | reverse complement strand
GAATCGCAGTGTACAGCAGAGAAGTCACTGCTATCTGGACCTAACGCAGACTGACACAACCTACCCAAACGTAGCCTAACTCAGCATTACGTGCCGCGAACACTATTGCTGGCACCCCAGAGCCAATTGGAAAATGCTAGAGTACATTAGAGCGCAGAAATATACCGCAGAGCATTGTATAACACAAAACTCAATGCTGCCATTTCCTAACATAGCCAAACGTAACGTAAGCAAACGTAGCTCAACTCAACATAACCTGTCGAGACTATTGCTGCAATCTCCAGTTCCAAGCAGAACGTATTAGAGGAGAGTAGAGAGCGAATATCCATGGAATGTCAGTGTATAGCACAATGGTCCATGGCTACCGCGACCCGACCATACCAAACGTAACCGAAGCCAACCTATGGTGCCAAGGACGCTATTGCTGGCATACCCATAGCCAAGCAGAAAATACTAGATCACAGTGGAGCGCAGACATCCACCGAAAGCAGCTCATAGCACAGAAATCAATGCTATCCTCTCCAAACCTAGCCAATCGTAACAAAGCCAAGCGCAGCATAACCCTGCACAACTTGCAGCGACAGCCATTGCTGGCACCCCAGAGCAGAGCAGAACGTAGTGGATGAGGCCAAACGATACTTATCTTAGCATAAATTGCTGCGACCGCTATTTCTGGCCTCTCCAGGTCCATGCAGTACATAGTAGAGCTCAGTAGAGTGCAGAAATCCACCGAATAGCAAAGTATGGTACGAAAGTCTGAGCTATCCTAAGCAAACCTAACATAACCTAACCTAACCGCGTGTAACACAACTCAACCTAACGAGCCAGGACACTTCTGATGGCCACCGCGGTGCAGTACAGAACATATTAGAGGGGAGTAGAGCGCGGGAGTCCATATAATCGCAGTGCAAAGCTGAAAAGTCAAGGATATCCGAACCAAACTCGTACACACGTAACCTTGTCTAACGCACCATAACTCAGAATAACGTGCCGATACCACTACTGATGACCTCCCCAGTACCAAGTAGAATATACTAGACCACTACAGAGTGTAGAAATCCACCGCATTGCTGTGTATAGCACAAAAGTCAAACATAGCCTGTCCTAGCATGGCCTTGCCTAAACTATACAAAGCGAGCGTAACAAAACATGACGTGTCGAGACCAATATTGCTGGCCTCGTCATAGCATTGCAGAGGATTTTTGAGCACATTAGGGCCCAGGAATCCTCCGAATAGCGGTGAAAAGGCCAACAATCTATGTAGAATATCCTAACATAGCCAAACGTTACATATCCAAACGCAGCATAACGCAACCTAACACAACGAGACCATAATTGCTGGCCCCCAGAGTAACAAGCAGAATGAAATAGGGCACAGTAGAGCGCAGAAATCCACCGCACTGCCGTCAAGAGAATAAAAGCCCTAGAAACAATAACCTGACCTGACCTAATCTAACATAACCAAAGATAGCGCAACCCAACATTACGTGACGCAACCACTGCTCCTGGCTTCCCCAGAGAAGAGCAGAATGTTGTAGAGTTCTGTACTGCACATTAATCCACCGCATTTCAGTGTATGGCGCAAAAGACGAAGATACCCAAACCTAACATGACCTAACCTAACCTAACGGGACGTAGCATAACTCAACATAGGGCGCAGCGACCATTGCTGGTGGCGCCGCCAGAGCCAAGCGGAATATATTGGAACATCGTAGATCACAGGAATCCACCGCATAGTAGTGTATAGTACGAAAGTCGTAGCTATTCTAACCAAACTTTTCCTAACCAAACCACACCGAACGTAAGTTATATTGGAACATCGTAGATCACAGGAATCCACCGCATAGTAGTGTATAGTACGAAAGTCGTAGATATTCTAACCAAACTTTTCCTAACCAAACCACACCGAACGTAACCTAACTCAAATTAGCGTGCCATGAACACCACTGCTCGCCACCCCAGAGCCGAGCGGAGTATAGTAGAGAAATGTCGAGCGCGGAAGTGCACCGAATAGCAGTGTGCAGCACAAAAGTAATAGAAATCGTAGCCAAGCCTTCCCTACCTAACCTAAAGAACCGAAACTCAACTCAACCTCACTCGCCGAGCACACAAATACTGACCATTCTAGAGCCACGCAGGACACGTTAGAGCACCGTAGAGGGCAAAAGTCCACCGAATAAAGGCGTATGGCACAAAAGTCTAATCCATTCTGTCATAACTTGGCCAAACGTAACATAGGCAACCGCAACAGAGCTCACACTAAAGTGACGATACGACTAATGCTGGCCTTAACTTGGCCAAACGTAACATAGGCAACCGTAACAGAGCTCACACTAAAGTGACGATACGACTAATGCTGGCATCCAGAGCGCCAAGCAGAATACGCTACAGCGCAGGAGATCGCAGAAATCAGCGGATAGCGGTGTATAGCGCAAAAGTACAGACTATCCTGTGCTAACATCACAAAACGTAGCATAGCCAAACGTAGCATAATACAGTCCAACGTGCCGAGACCACTATAACTGGCCTCCACAGATCCAAGCAGGACATACTAGAGCACAGCAGAGCGCAGAAAACCACCGCACTGCAGTGTATAGCACAAAAGTCGAACACACCCAGACCTAAGCTGACCTAACCTAACCTATAGGATGGTAATGTAACACAACACAACGGGACGAGACCAATATTGCTGGCCTTCCCAGAGCCAAGCAGAA
>NW_016939170.1:0-2472 GCF_001483705.2 Eufriesea mexicana | reverse complement strand
ATGTATGTGTGAATGTACGAATGTATGGGTGTACGGATGAATGGATGTTTGGATCTATATATGCATGGATGTATGGACGGCTGGATGTATGAGTGGATGGATGTATGGATGGATGTATGTATGGATGTACGAATCGATGTATGTATGGATGTATGTATGGTTGTATGGATGGATGGATGCATCGAATGATGGACGTACGAATGGATGCATTTATGGAAGTATGGATGTGGGGATGTATGGATGAATGTATGTATGGGTGGATGGACGTATGGTTGGATGGATTTATGGATGGGTGTATGGGTGGATGAATGTATGGATGTATGCATGGATGTTTGTATGGATGCATTAACGGACGTATCTATGGATGTATGTATGGATGAGCGTATGTGTGTATGCGTGGATGAATGTATGTATGTATGGACGTATGTATGGATGTACGTATGGATGGATGAGTGCATGGATGGATTGATTTGTGGATGTATGGATGTGTGGATGTATGGAAGTATGGATGGATGGATGTATGGATGGGTGGATGTATGGATGGGTGGGTGCGTGGATGGATGGATGTATTAATGTATGGACGTTTCTATGTATGGATGTATGAATGTATGGCCGCATTTGCGTTACGGATGTTCGGATGAATGAATACATGGATGTATGTATGTAAGAATATACGGATGTACGGAGGCATGGTTGTATGGAAGTGTGGGTGGACGAATGGGTGGGTGAATGGACGAAAAAATGGATGTATGTATGGATGCTTGTCTGGACGAATGTATGGATGGATGTATGGATGGATGCATGCATGGATGCTTGTCTGGATGAATGTATGGATTGATGTATATATGGATGCATGCATGGATGTGTGTATGGATGCATTTACGGATGTGTCAATGGATGTATGTATGGATGAGGGTATGGGGTTATGCATGGATGTATGGATGTATGTATGTATGGATGTATGCATGAATGGATGTATGGCTGTATGGATGTATGGACGTATGGATGTACGAATTTATGCGTGTACGGTTGCCTGGATGTATGGATGGATGTATGGATGTATTGATCTATGTATGTATGTATGTATGGATGAATGGATTGGTGGATGGATGTATGGATCGATAGATGTATTTATGTATGGATGGATGGATTTATGGGTGTGTGGATGTATGAATGCATGGATGGATGCATGTATGGATGGATAGTTGTATGGAAAGTAGGATGTATGGATGTATGTATGTATGGATGAATGGTTGTCTGGATGGATGGATATATGGATGGATTGAGGTATGGATGGACGGATGTACGTATGTATGATTGTATGGATGTATATATGTACGTATGCATGGATTTATAGATGTATGGTTGTGTGGATGTATGAACGTGTGGATGGATGGATGTATGGATGGGTAGATGTATGGACAGAAGGATGCATGTATGGATGTATGTATGGATGAATGGTTGTGTGGGAGGATGGATGTATGGATGGATTGAGGTATGGATGGACGGATGTACGGAAGTATGGATTTATGGATGTGTGGATGTATGAATGTATGGATGGGTGGATGTATGAGTGGATATATGTATGGATCGATGGATGGATGGATGGGTGGCTGTATGGCTGAATGGATGTATTGAAGGATGGGTGTATGGATGGATGAATGTATGGATTGGTGGCCGTATGGATGGATGGTTGTATGTATGGACTGAGGTATAGATAGTCGGATGTACGGATGAATGGATGTATGGATGGTTTGTGGTATGGATTGATGGATGTATGTATGGATGGATGTATGGATGTATATATGTATGGGTGTATGGATTGATGGATGTATGGATGGATGGAGGTATGGCCGGTAGGATTTGTTGACGTATGGATGTATCAATATATGGATGTGTGGATGGATGGATGTACGTATGGGAGGATGTATGTATGTACGGATGAATGGATGTATGGATGGATGGATGGATGTATGGATGTATGGATTTATGGATGTACGTATATATGGATGTACGAATGTATGTATGTACGAATGTATGGATGTACGGATGTATGGATGTATGTATGTGTATCTGTATGGATGTATGGATGGATGGATGTATGAGTGGATGGATGTATGTATGGCTGCATGCACGGATGTATGTATGGACGCATTTACGGATGTATCTATGGATTTATGTATGGTTGGGGGTATGCATGGTTGTATGGATGTACGTATGGATGGATGAGTGCATGGATGGGTGGATTTATGGATGTATGGTTGTGTGGATGTATGGATGTACGCATGGATGAATGTACTGGTGTATGTATGGATGTATGTATTGATGTCTCTATGGATGCGTGTATGGATGGATGGATGGGTGGATGGATGTATGGATGGATGGATGTATGGTCGATGGATGAATGGGTGGGTGGTTGTATGGCTGGATGGATGTATGGAAGTATGGGTGTATGGATGGATGAATTTATGG
>NW_016939169.1:0-606 GCF_001483705.2 Eufriesea mexicana | reverse complement strand
AGTCGTAGCTATCCAAACCTAACACAAAGAAACGTAACATAAAAAAGACCGTAACCATACACAACCTCGCGAGCAGCGACCACCGTTGCTAGCATCCCCAGAGTCGAACAGAGAATAGTAGGGCAATGTAGAGCGCAGAAATCCACCGAATAGCAGTGAAAAGCGCAAGAGTCAACGATATGCTGACCCGACCCGTCCCAGCCTAACCAAACCAAACTTCACATAACTCAACCAAACCTGACGAGACAGCTACTGCTGGCCTCCCAGGGCTAATTAAAATATAGTAGGGAACAGTAGAGTGCAGATACCCACGGACAGCTGTGTGTAGCGCAAAAGTCAAAGGAATCCTGACCAAGCCTTCTTAATCTACCATAACGGAACACAACATACCTCAACCTATCGTCCCGAGACCACTATTACTGGCCACCACAGAGCCAAGCAGAGGATATTAGATCGCAGTAGAGCGCAGAAATCGGATGATAGCAGTTTGTAGCACAGAAATCGGATGATAGCAGTTTGTAGCACAGAAATCTATAGTATCCTCTACTCATCTCACCAAACATAACATAACCGAACGAGGCATAACTCAACCTGATGGCCCGAGAC
>NW_016939168.1:0-549 GCF_001483705.2 Eufriesea mexicana | reverse complement strand
TGTTCTTGCCATTGGATTGAAAGCACTGGGCGACGTATTCTCCAAGCTATAACAGGTTATAGACTTTGAATAGACGCATTTTGTGGCAAGTAGAAGTCTGTACTTGCCATTGGATTGAAGGCGTTAGGCGATCTATTCACCAAGCTATAACAGACTACAGATTTACAATAAACCTCTTCTCTGACAAGAAGGTGGCTGTACTTCCCATTGGATTGAAGGCGTTAGGCGATCTATTCACCAAGCTATAACAGACTACAGATTTACAATAAACCTCTTCTCTGACAAGAAGGTGGCTGTACTTCCCATTGGATTGAAGGCGTTAGGCGATCTATTCACCAAGCTATAACAGACTACAGATTTACAATAAACCTCTTCTCTGACAAGAAGGTGGCTGTACTTCCCATTGGATTGAAGGCGTTAGGCGATCTATTCACCAAGCTATAACAGACTACAGATTTACAATAAACCTCTTCTCTGACAAGAAGGTGGCTGTACTTCCCATTGGATTGAAGGCGTTAGGCGAACTATTCACAAAGCTATAACAGATTA
>NW_016939167.1:0-534 GCF_001483705.2 Eufriesea mexicana | reverse complement strand
GAATGCACAAATCTACCCATCGGCTGTGTATAACGCAAAAGTCAAGACATTACTATCTCAGCCAAACCAAACGTGATATAACCATAGGTAGCCTAACACACATAACGTGCCGAGGCTACAATTGCAGGCCTCCCCATAGCCAAGCAGAGCATATTAGAGCAATGTAGATCGCAGGAAACCGCCGAATAGTAGTGTATAGCACAAAAGTCAAAAGTTGCCCTCTCCTAACCTAACCAAGGGTAACATAGCCAAACAAAACTTGACCGAAGCTAATGAGCCTAGGCCGCTATTGCTGACATCTCTCATCTCCAGAGAAAGATAGAACGTATTAGAGCGCAGCAGAGCGCAGAAGTACACCGAGCAGCACTGTAGAGCACAAAAGTCAAAGCTATACTGACCAAGCAACCAAACCTGACCTTACCAACCGTTACATAATTCAGCATAACGTGCCGTGAACTCTACATCTGGCGCCCCCAGAGACAAGCAGATTGTGATAACGCATAGTAGAGCGCAGAAGACCATAGAATAGCAGTG
>NW_016939166.1:0-591 GCF_001483705.2 Eufriesea mexicana | reverse complement strand
CTCTACTGTGCCCTAGAATGCTCTGCTTGGTTCTGGGGATGCCAGAAATAGTGGTCTCGGCTCATTACTTTGAGGTAGTATACGTTTGGATGTATAATGTTTTCCTCGGTTAGGTTCGGACAACTTCGACCTTTCTGCTATACACGCAGATCCTATGGATTCCTGCGCCCTACTCTCCTCTAATATGCTCTGCTTGTCACTGTGGGGCCAGAAATACTGGTCGCTGCGCGTTAGGTTGTGTGAGACTACGTTTGGCTACGAAAAGCTGTGTTGGGATAGGACTCAGCCTAGCTTAGACTTTTGTGCTAGAGAATGGTATTCGGTGGATTTCTGCGTTCTACTATGCTCTAGTATGCTCTGCTCGTCTCTGATGAGGCCAGCAACAGTGATCTCGGCACGATATGTTCACTTATGCTTCGTTGGGTTATGTTACAATAGTTTGGGTTAGGTTTACGAAGCTCTGACTTTCGTGCTGTACAATGCTATTCGGTGGATTTCTACGCTCTGCTCTGCTCTACTGTCCTGTGCTGGACCCTGGGAAGGCCAGCAGTAGCGGTCGCAACAAGTTAGGTTGGGTTAGGATCCTTTTCT
>NW_016939165.1:0-303 GCF_001483705.2 Eufriesea mexicana | reverse complement strand
CATGTCATTGACTTTTGTGTTATACAGCGCTATTCAGTGAATCTCTGCTCTCTACATTGCTCTAATATGCTCTGCTTGGCACTGGGGATGCCAAAAGTATAAGTCGCGGCACGTCAGTTTCAGTTATACTACGTTTGGTTATGTTGTGTTTTTCGGGTTATGCTAGGATTGCTTCGACTTTCCTGGTGGAGGCTGCTATTCAGTGGATATCTGCGCTTTACTCTGCTTTGCTATGCTCGGCTCGAATCTTGGGAGGCCAGCAATAGTGATCGCTCCTTGCTGGATTCTGTTAAGTTACGTTTG
>NW_016939164.1:0-1343 GCF_001483705.2 Eufriesea mexicana | reverse complement strand
AGCCTAACTCAAACTTACGTGCCGAGATAACAATTACTGTTGTCCCCTGTCTCGAGCCGAGTACAGTAGAGCACAGCAGAGCTCGCAGAAAGCCACCAAATAGCAATGTACAGCGCAAAAGTCAAAAATATCATAACCCAGCCAGACCAAACCCAACCTAACCAAACTTAGAATAGCTTAGAATATTACGGGCCTCTCCAGAGACAAGCAGAATATACTAGAGCACTGTAGGACGCAAAAATCCGCCAAATTGCACTGTACATCACAAAGCTCGGAGATACCCTAAACTACCCTAACCTAACCAAGCATAACCGAACGTAGACTTACTGAACCTAACTAGCCGCGACCACTATTGCTAGCATTTCCGGAGCCGAGGAGAGTATAGCAAAGGACAGCAGGCCGCGGAAATCCACCGAATAGCAGTATATACCGCGAAAGCCAAATCTGTCCATATGCAAACAAGGCAAAAGTAACCTAACCTAACGTAGCGTAACTCTAATTCAGGAGCCGCGAATACTAGTACTGGCTTCCCCAGAGGTTAGCAGAGTATTGTAGAGCAATGTAGAGCGTGGAAATCCACCGGAAAGCAGTCTACAGAACAAAAGCCTACTCCACCCTATCCTAACCTTTTCAAACGTAATATAAGCGAACGAAACATAACTTAACCTAACGTGCTCGCACCATTATAGCTGGTCTCCTCAGAGACAAGCAAACCATGTTAGGGAAGAGTATAGCACCGAAATTCAACATGTAGCAGTATAAAGTACAAGAGTGGAAGCTATGCACACCTAACCCAAGCTAACGTAACCTAGCCAAACGTATCCAGCAAAAACTATTGTGCCGCGACCATTATTGCTGGCTTCGCCATAGACAAGCAGAATGTGATAGAGCACAGTAGATCACAGAAGTCCATAAAATATCAGTGTTGAGCACATATGTCCATGGCATCCTAGCCTAACCCAAACTAACCTAACTTAACCGAACGTAACATTACTCCACCTAACGTACCGCGATCGGTATTGCTGGCCACCACAGAGCCAAGCGGAGCATAAAAGAGGTGTGTATTGCGCAGAAATCCGTAGAATTGCAGTGTATAGCGGAAAATTCGAAGCTACCCAAGCCTAACAAAGCCAAACGTAAGCTAACCGAACACAGCCTAACTCAACCTAACGTGCCGACACCGCAATTGCTGGCCTTCCCAGTTCCAAGTAGAGCATACTAGTGCGCGGTAGAGCGCAGAAATCACCGAATAGCAGTGAAAACCGAATAAGTCGATGCCATCCTAGCTAAACGTAACTTAACGAATCTTAACCGAACGTAACCTAGCACAATCTATCGTTCCA
>NW_016939163.1:0-498 GCF_001483705.2 Eufriesea mexicana | reverse complement strand
ATGCTTACATACAGCCATACATACAACCATACATACATCCATACAAACATCCATAAGTACAGCCATGCATACGTCCTTACATACATCCATACATACATCCATGCATACATACATACATTCATCTATACATACATCCATAAGTTCATATCCATAGATCCGTACAACCATCCATCCACACATCGATCCACCAATCCATCCATCCTTCCATACATCCATACATACATCTATACATACATTCATCCATGCATATATCCATACATATATACATCCATACATCCACACATCCGTACATCCATACATTCGTACATCCATACATCCATACATCCATACATCCATACATCCATACATCCATAATTCCATACATTCATACTTACATATATCCATACATCCACACATCCATACACCCATCCATCCATACATCCACACCTCCATATGTCCATAAATCCATCCATTCGTACTTCCATCCTTCGATACATCCATCCATCCATACATCCCTAC
>NW_016939162.1:0-485 GCF_001483705.2 Eufriesea mexicana | reverse complement strand
CGATAATGTCAATAAAATTGTATTTCGCTTCCAGAATCTATATCTTTGCAATGACTCGGGCACGCCAACAGAATGGTTCAGCCTTATTAATGCAAGAAAGATAGCTCACCACAATACTAGTCGAAAATGTCAATAAAATTGAGATTTTCAGACGGATTCTAAAGCATTGCAATGGCTGCAGCTCGGCAATAGATACTTTCTTTCTTGTTTATGCAAGAAAGTTAGCTCGCCACAATACTAGTCGAAAATGTCAACAAAATTGAGCCTTCCAGCTAGATTATATAGCAATGCGACGGCTATAATACGCCAATTGAATCTTTCCTCCTTATTTATGCAAGAAAGTTAGCTCGCCACAATACTAGTCGAAAATGTCCATAAAATTGATCCTTCCAGCTAGATTCTATAGCACTGCGACGGCTATGGTACGCCAATTGAATCTTTCCTCCTTATTTATGCAATAAAGTAAGCTCACATCGACATTAGTC
>NW_016939161.1:0-209 GCF_001483705.2 Eufriesea mexicana | reverse complement strand
ACCAAGAGCCAAGCAGAGAATATTAGATGGCAGTAGAGCGCAGATGACGGACGATGGCGGTGTATAGCACAGATGTCTAGGCTATACTGTCCAAACCTCACCAAGCGTAAAACAACCGAACGTGATATAGCTCAACCGAACGCGCAGAGACCACTATTGCTGGCCTCCACAGAATCGAGCAAAACTTACAAGAGGACAGCGGGGCGCAG
>NW_016939160.1:0-916 GCF_001483705.2 Eufriesea mexicana | reverse complement strand
GAAAAATCGAAGCTACCCGAACCTAACCCAAGCCAACAGAACAGAACCAAACATACCCTAACTGGAGATAACGTGCCGAGACTGCTGTTGCTGCCCTTGCCAGAGCGAAACAGGACGTACTAGAGCACTGCAATACGCAGATGTCCACCGAACCGCAGTGTAGAGCTCAAAAGTTAAAGCTCTCCTATCCAAACTTGGCCTAGCCCATACCACCCACCGTAACTTGACGCAGCATAAAGGGCAGAGACAACTACTGCTGGCACTCCCAGAGCTAAGCTGAAGATATTAGAGCACTGTAGGGCGGAGAAATCCACCTAGTAGCAGACTATAGCACTAAAGCAAAAGCCATCCTCTCATAACCTTACAAATCGCTATATAACCAAGCGTAACCTAACTCAACCTAACGTGATGCGACCACAATTGATGGCCTCGCCGGTGCCAAGCAGAACACATTAGTAGGGAGAAGAACGCAGAGATCCATAGAATCGCAGTGTATATCATGAAAGTGAAAGATACCCAAACCCAACAAAGACGAGCAGAAAATAAACGAACGCAGCATAATCTAACGTGACCTGACGAGACCGTCATTGCTGCCGTCCCAGAGCCAAGCAGGACATACTAGAGAACAGTAGGGCGCAGAACTCTGCAGAACTCAGTCTAATTGAAGTGTACAGCACAAAAGTTAAAGCTGTCCTATCCAAACGTATCCTGAACCGACATAACCGAATGAAACCTGATCTATCGTAACGTGCCGAGACCACCATTTTTGAATTCCATAGCCAAGCAGGACATACTAGAGCACAGTAGTAATCTAAAGTAGTACACAGAAGTACACCGAATGGCAGCTTATAGTAAACTCACACTGACCAAACATTTCCTAGCCCAACATAACCGGACGTAAACTAACATATCGTAA
>NW_016939159.1:0-523 GCF_001483705.2 Eufriesea mexicana | reverse complement strand
CCGGCAATTATGGTCGCGGCACGTTAAGTTGTGTGAGTTTACATATCCTTATATTAGGCTATGATGGGTTAGGTTACGATAGCTTTGACTCTTTTTCTCAAGACTGCTATTCCTTAGACTTCTGCGCTCTATTCTCCTCCGACGTGTCCCGCTTGCCTCTGCGTAGGCCAGCAATACTGGTCGCGGCACGTTAGTTTGGGGCAGGCTATGTTTGGTTCCTTCAGTTTAGGAGACGTTGGCTTAGAATGTCTTCGAATTATGTGCTCTACACTGCAATGAGGCTTATTCTTGCGCATCTACTGTGCCCTAGTATATTCTGCATTCCTCTGCGGATGGCGGCAATATTAGTCTCGGCACGTCATGTTGAGATATGTTACGTCTGGTCGTGTTGCGTTTGGATAGGTTAGGAGAGTGTAACTGTGACTCTAGTCCTACACATCCCCATTCGGTGAATTTCTGTGCTCCACTGTGCGCTCATACGCTCTGCTTTGCTCTGGGGTGGCAAGCAATGTTGATCTCGTCA
>NW_016939158.1:0-1327 GCF_001483705.2 Eufriesea mexicana | reverse complement strand
CTCTACTGTGCTCTACTATATTCTGCTTGGCCGTGTGGAGTCCAGCAATAGTGATCGCGGAACGTTATGTTTAGTTAGGTTATGTTTTGCTACGCCCTGTTTGTTCGGGTTAGGCTTTGGTTGCTTAGACATTTCCGATATACGCTGAGATTGTTTAGATTTCTGCGTTCTGCTATAAACTAATATGTTCTGCTTGGCTCTGCGGGTGCCAGCGACCACGGGCGTGGCAAATTAGGTAGTGTCAGGTTACGCGTGGTTATACTACGTTTGGCTATGCTAAGTGAAAGTTGCTTTCACTTTCGTGCTATACACTGCTTCTCGGGGCATTTCTGCGATCTATATTGCTCTAATATGCCCTACTTGTCTCTGGGAAGGCCTGAAATAGCAGTCCCTGCACGTTATGTTATTTTAGGCTACGTTTGGTTGGGATAGGTTATGGCAGGTTGGGTTAGGATACCTTCCACTCTTTTGCTATACGCTGCAATTCGGTGGATTACTGCGCTCCACTGTGCTCTAGTATATTATGCTTGGCTCTGGGGAGGGCAGCAATGGTGGTCTCGGCGTGATAGTTTGGGATAGTATACGTTCGGTTGGGTTATGTTAGCTCTTGTTCGGTTGAGATAGCTTCGACTTTTCTGCTATAAACTGCGATTCCATAGATTTCTGCGTTCTAGTCTCCTCTATTATTCTATGCTCGTCTCTGTGGAAGCCAGCAATACTAGTCGCGGCGCGTTAGCTTGGGATAGGTTACATTTGGATAGGTTATGCCTGGTTGGGTTGGTTACGATAGCCTTGACATATGTGCTCTACACGGATATCCTATGGACTTCTGTGCTCTACTGTGCTCTAGTATATTCTGCATGACTCTGGATAAGCCAGCAGTCTTTCTCTCGTCCCGTTAGTCTGTTTTAGGCTACGTTCGGTTATGTTAAGTTTGCTTACGTTAGGATAGGGTAGCTTCGACTATTGTGCTATGCACTGCGATTCTATGGATTTCTCCTCTCTATTCTCCTATAATATGATCTGCTTCCCACTGGAAAGGGCTATAACAGTGTTCTCAGCACGTTAGTATTAGATAGGTTACGTTCGATTACGTTACGCTTGGTCAGGTTGGGACAGGATAGCTTTGAGTTTTGTGCTGTACACTGCTATTCGTAGGCCTCCTGAGCACCTCGTATCTCTACTGTACCCTGCTCGACCCTGGGGAGGCGCGCAATGGCTGTCGCGGCACGATAGGCTGTGTTAGGTTACGTTTTATTTGCATAGGGTAGGTTATGTTTAGTTAGGATGGCTGCGACTATCGTGCTATGCACTGCTATTCGGTGGA
>NW_016939157.1:0-522 GCF_001483705.2 Eufriesea mexicana | reverse complement strand
GGGACCGCAGCAATATCGATCGCGGCACCTCACGTTCATTTAGGGTATGTTTGGTTGTGTTACGATTGGCTAGTGTGGGATGGGAGAGCTTCGACTTTTGAGGCATACACTGATATTCGGGACACTTCTGCGCTATCCTGTGCTCTAGTATTTTCAGCTTGGCTCTGCGGAGGACAGCACTAGTGTCCTGGGCACGTAAGGTTTCGCTATGTTTCGTTTGGACACGTTGCGTGTGGCTACGTTAGGATAAGATAACTTTGACATTTTCTCTTTGCGCTGCTATTCTGCGAGTTTCTGCGCTCCAGTGTGCTCTCATATTTTCTGCTTGGCTCCGTGGTGGCCAGCAGTAGTGTCTTCGGCACGTAAGTTTGTGTTAAGTTACGCTTGGTTATGTCACAATTGCCCACGTTGGGACAGGGTAGCTTCGACTTCTGTGCTATATACTGCTATTCGGTGTGTCTGTGTATTCTACATTGCTCTAGCATGCTCTGCTTGTCTATGGAGAGGCCAGCAATAGTGGTC
>NW_016939156.1:0-5271 GCF_001483705.2 Eufriesea mexicana | reverse complement strand
CATCTACATCCACAGAACCGCAGGGTACAGAAGAGAATTCAAAGCTATCCAAACCGGACGCAAACAAGCAAAACCTAGCCAAACGTGACCTTACACAGCCTAACCTGCCGCGGCCACTATTTCTGGCCTCCCCAGAGCAAGGCAGAGCATATCAGATCACAGCAGAATGCAGAAATCTACGGAATAGCAGAGTATATCATAAAAGTCAGAGCTGCCCTGGCTTAACCTAACAAAACATGGCATGACATAACGTAACCTAATTAGACCGACCCGCCCTTCACCACCATTGTTTACCTCGTAGGGCAAAGCAGAATGCACTGGCGCACAGTAGATCACAGAAGTCCACGGTATTGCAGTGTAAAGCAAAAGAGTAACTATAACCTGACATAACCTGTCCTAACCGAACCACCTGAGAGCAGCCTGACACAGCATAAGGTGCCGAAAACACCATTGCAGCCTTTCCCGGAGCCAACCCGAACATGTCAGATCACAGTGGATCTCAGAATTCCAATGAATGGCAGTCTATAGTACAAAAGTCAAAGATATCCTCTCCAAACCTAACCAGCCGTAACATAACCGAAGGTAGCATAACACCACCTAACCGCCCTGCACCGCCTAAGCTGACCTCCAAAGAGCCAACCAGAATATAGTAGAGCACAGTAGAGCGTAAAGGTCCGACGCACCGCAGTGCAAAACAGTCATAACCGAAAGTAGCCTATATCAACCTAACGTGCAGAGACCACAATTACTGACCTTCCCGCAGCCAAGCAGAACATACCATAGCACAATAGATCGCAGAAATCTACCGAATATCAGTGTATAGCACAAATGTCAAAGCTGTACTAGCTTATCCTAACCAAGCATAGCACAACCAAACGTAACATAACACCACCTAACCGTCCTACAACACTATTGCTGATATCCCCAGAACCAAGCAGAATATACTAGAGCGCAGTAGATCATAAAAATTCGCGGCGTTGCAGTATAAAGCACAAAAGTACGGATACCCTTACCTTACCCGACCAAACCTAAGCCTTCCGAACGTAGCGTAAACCAGCATAAGGTGCCGAGACAGATATTGCCGTCATTCTCTGATCCAAACTGCGCATATCAGATCACACTGGTGCGCAGAAATCTACCGAATATCTGTCCATGCCAAGAAAGTCAAAGCTATCCATATCTAACCCAGACGAGAATAACCAAACCAAACGTAACCTAACTCAAACTAACGTGCCTAAACCACTATTGCTATCCCCACTAAAGACAACGAGAGCATATTATAGGAGAGGAGAGCATCCACATCCACAGAACCGCAGGGTACAGAAGAGAATTCAAAGCTGTCCAAACCGGACGCAAGCAAGCATAACCTAGCCAAACGTGACCTGACACAGCCTAACCTGCCGCGGCCACTATTTCTGGCCTCCCCAGAGCCAGGCGGAACATATTAGAGGACAGTAGAGCGCAGAATCCCATATAATCGCTGTGTATGGCAGATAAGTCGAAGCTACGCATACCTAACCATAGCCAACGTCACCTAAACTATCGTAGCATATCTCAACCTAGCTTGGCGAGGCCACCAGTACTGGCCTCCCTAGAGCCAAGCAGATCATACCAGGGCATAGTAGAGCGCAGGATTCCACCGAATAGCAGTGTATGGCACAAAAGTCAAGGCTATCCTCCCCTAACCTAGCCCAACCTGACCTGAACAAACGCAACCAAGCACATTCTTTCCTGCCACGGCCACTATTGCTGGGATCCCCAGTGTCGAGCAGAGCGTAGTAGAGCAATATAGAACGCAGAAATTCACCGAAAAGCAGTCTATAGCTCAATAGTCTAAGCTATCCTAACTCAACTGCGCCAAACTCAACGTAAACGAACGGAACCTAAACAGACATAACGCACTCAGACCACCATTTCTGACTTCCACATATGCAGCCAGAATAATAGAGCGCAGATATCCGGCGCGATGCATTGTAAAGCACAAAATAAAAGATATCCAGACATAACCAGACGTAACCTAGCCTAACGAAACGTAACGTAACACATGCTAACGTGCTGCAAACACTATGGTTGGCGCCTCCAGAGAAAAGCAGAATATTATGGAGCAAGTGGAGCCCAGAAGTCCATCGAATGTCAGTTTTGAGCTCAAAAGTCAGTGCTATACTAGCCCAACCCCGAGAAACCTAACACTACTAAACGTAAACAGGCTCAACCTAACGTGCACCGACCAATATTTCTGGCCTCCTCAGGTTCGAGCAGAGTAGAGTACAGCAGAGTAGATGGCAGGAATCCACCCAATAACTGCCCTTGCCGAGAAAGTCAAAGCTGTCCAGTCCCAACCCAAACAAACATAACCTAACCAATCGTAACCAAACTCAATGTATCCTGCCGAGACCACTATTGATGACATCCACAAAGCCAAGCAGAGCATATTAGAGCGCGGTAGGGCACAGAAAACCGCCGCCTAACTGCGTAAAGAAAAAAGGTCAAAGGCACCCTGACCTAACCTAGCCTAACGTAGCCTAACGTAACATAGCCTGCCCAATCTCAAAGCAACGAAACGTAACATAACCCAACCTGACGTGCCACGACCACTATTACTGGCAAACCCAGGGACAGGCAGAATATGATAGAGCACAATGGTGCCCAGAAGCCCATATGATAGCTGTGTTGAGCACAAGAGTCATAGATAACCTAACCAAACAAAAAGTAGCATAATCCGATCAAACATTGTATATCTATACCTAACGCTCCGCGGTCACAGTTTCTGCTCTCCCCATAGCAAAGCAGAGCATATTGGGTCTCAGTAGAGCGAAGAAATCCACCGGATAGCAGTGAATAGCACAAAAGTCAAAGCTGTCCTCTCCTAACCTAACCAAACATAGTATAACCAAACTTAACCCAATTCCACTTAGCCGCACTAAACCACTTTTGCTGACCTCCACAGGGCCAATCTGAACATACTATAGCGCAGAAGATCACAGACACCCGCGGCGATTCAGTGTATGTCGAAAAAGTCAAAGCAACGCAACCCTGACACAAATCAACATAACATAACCAAACATAGCCTAACACAACCTAGCGTGTCGAGACCACCATTACTGGCCTCCCATAGACGAACAGAGCGTAGTAGAGCAATGTAGGGCGCAGAAATCGACCGGATGGCAACGTACATCGCAAAAGTGAATGCCAACCTCTCCTAACTTAACCAAACGCAACATCACCAAACGTATCTAAACCAAACATAGCGCACCACGGCCACAGTTGCTGGCCTCCCCAGACGCGGGCAGATTATAGTAGAGAAGAGCAGAGCGCAGAAACCCAGGGAATAGCAGTGTGTACCGCGAAAGTCAAAGCAACCCGTACCTAACCCAAACTGACGTAACCCAAATAAACGTAGCATGACTGAGCCTCACGAGCCTGGAACACAATTGCTGGTCGCAGCAGAGCCAGGCAGAGCATATGCGAGCAGAGTAGAGAGCAGAAATCCACCGAATAGCAGCGTACAGCACAAAAGCCAAAGCTACCCAGTCCTAACCAAGCCAAACGTGACATAACCAAACGTAGCCAAACTCAACATAACGTGCCGAGATTACTATTGCTGGGCTCCCCAAATTCGAGCTCAGTGCAGTAGAGCACAGTAAATCGGAGGACTCAACCTAACAACAGCTTCTCACAGGAAGGTCAAAGCTACCCTAGAATAACGCAACGTAACCTAACGTAGCCGAACGTTCTCTAACTCAACCTAACGTGCCGCGACAACAATTTCTGGCCTCCCATGTGTCGAACAGAATATAGTAGATAAACGTACAGCGCAGAAATGCACCGAAGTGTAGTGTACAACACAAAAGTCTAAGCTATCATATCCCAACCGGACCAAACGTAACACAACCAAACGTAACATAACAAAATTTATCGTGCCGCGACCATAATTGCTGGCCTCCCCAGAGACGAGCAGATTACAGTAGAGGACAGTAGAGCGCAGAAAGCCACCAGATAGCAATGTATAGCACAAGAGTCAAAGATATCTTAACCGACGAGGCATAATCTAATCTAGCCAAACGTAGGGTAACTGTACCTAACGTGCCGCGACCACTATTGCTGGCTTCCCCGAAGACAAGCAGAATATGATAGGGCATAGTAGAGCACGCAAGTCCATAGAATTTCAGTGTACATCGGAAGTGTCAATGATATCCAAACCTAGCACAAACAAACATAACCTAACCAAACGGAACGTAACTATACCTAACGGGACACGGCGACAATTTCTGGCCGCCCCAGCGCAAAGCAGTGCATATTAGAGCACAACAGACGGCAGGAATCCACCGAATATCATTGCATAGAACGAAAGTCAAAGCTGTCCTAACCAAACTTAACCTAACCTAAGCAAACCGAACGTAACCTAACTCAACCTAACGTACCACGGCCACTGTTGCTGGGCATCACGAGAGTCGAGCGGAGAATAGTAGAACAGTGTATAGTGCAGAAACCAACCGAATAGCAGAGTATAACACAAAAGTCAATGCAATCCTATCCCGAGTTACGTTAGGATAGGGTAGCTTTGACTTTTGAGCTGTACACTGCGATTCTATAAATCCCTGCTCTCTACTTTCCACTCATATGCTTTGCTTGGCTCTGGGAAGGGTAGCAATAGTGGTATCGGAAGGTTATCATGAGTTCGGCTGCGCTTGGTTAATTTAGGTTAGATCAGGTAATGTTTGGATATATCTGGCTATTGTGCTTAACACTGCAATGCGGCGGATTTCCGCGCGCTACTGATATCTAGTCTATCCTGCTTGGCTCTGCGTGGCCGGCAACAGTGTTCACGCCACATTAGATGGAATTAGATTTGGCTTGGTAATGTTTTGTCTGTTTAGGTTAGGACAGGACATCCTTGACACTTGTGCTATACATTACTAATCGGAGGATTTCTGCGATCTGCTGCGCTCTAATATTTCTGCTTGGCTCTGTGGAGGCCAGCAATGGTGGTATCAGCACATTGGGTTGCGACGGGTTACGTTTGGTTAGGTCCGGCTGCGCTGATTTCGGTAGGGATAGCTGTGACTTTCGTGCCATACATAGATGCACGGTGAACTTCTGCACTCTACTGTGCTCTACTATATTCTGCTTGGCCTTGGGGAGTCCAAGCCCAGTGGTATGGGCACGTTGGGTCGAGTTATATTACGTTCGGTGATATGACGATTGGCTATGCTAGGGTATGGCAGTTTCGACATTTGTGCTATACACAGCTGTTCGGTGGATTTCTGGGAT
>NW_016939155.1:0-909 GCF_001483705.2 Eufriesea mexicana | reverse complement strand
CGGTCGTGGTACGTTTGGTTGAGTCAGGTTACGCTTTGTTAGGTTAGGGTAGGCTCAGTTTGGCAAGGATGGCATTGACATTGGTGCTGTACACTGCTATTCTGTGCATCTTTGCGCTCGACTGTGCCCGAGCACATTCTGCTTGGCTGTGGGGATGCCAGGTGAAGTGCTCACGTCACGTAGGCTAGAACTCTGTTGCGTTCGTTTACGTTGCGTTTGCTTAGGTTAGGAGAAGGTAGCTTTGACATTTGTGGTATACTCTACACTTCGGTAAATTGTTGGCTCTACATTGCTCTACTATACCCTGCTCGATTCTCGCGAAGCCAGCAATGGTGTTCACGGCACATTAGTTAGAATTCGATTGTGTTCTGTTACGTTAGGGTACTTTGGGTTAGGTTTGGATACCTTCGACTCTTGTGCAGCACCCTGTTATTCTATGGATATGTGCGCCCTACTCTGCACTATTACACTCTGCTTGCCTGGGGGGTAGCCAGGAATGGCTGTCGCGGCACGTTGAGTTGAGTTGTGCTACGTACGGTTATGTAAATTTTGGCTCTATTAGGAGGAGGCAGCTTGGACTTTTTTGCTATACACAGCTATTCCGTATATTATGGCGCTCTACATAGCTCTACAAGACTCTGCTCGATTCTCTGGAGGCCAGCAATTGAGCTCGCGGCCCATTAGGTTTAGGTATTCTGCGCTTGGTTAATTTAGGCTGGGTGTGGTTTGGCTGGGATGGCTCTGCCTTTTGTGCTATACACTGCTTTTCAGTGGACTTCTGCGCTCTCCTGTGATCTAATATTCTCTGCCTTGCTCTGGAGAAGCAAGGAATCGTGGTCTCGGCAAGTTAGGAGGAGCTAGGCTACGTTCGGTTATGTTAAGTTTGGTTACGTTAGGACAGTGTAGCTA
>NW_016939154.1:0-793 GCF_001483705.2 Eufriesea mexicana | reverse complement strand
TTTCGGCTGAATTTATTAAAGAATGTAGAAAACTTTATGATTTTATTTATTAAAATAAACTAACATATATTAGGTGCACTTAACCAGAGTTAGTAAACTATTTGAGAAACTATTCCAAAATCATTGATGGCGCTGATCGCAGGCGGTAAAATTTGTATTCGAACTGGATACTAGATATCAATATACTAGAAATCAATTCGACAGTAGAAAATTAATAAATTGCCAAGTTTTTGTAATTAATTCATGAAAATTTATAGCTGCACAGCAAAGTTGGAATTATAGACAACATTCTTATAGGATGTTTAATTTAATAATTAATACTTACATGAGCGATAGGTTTTGTATTTCCTGTAGTAAATAAGATTGCTATAGAAAAGTATTTTTCTTGCATAATATTCTTATTATTTTGTAATAATTATACACTAGCATAAGAAAGCGTAAAAAATTTTTTAATAAAGAAATTTTATTTACAATTTTTTCATAGACGAAAAATGAACACAATTAAAAATAGATTAAAAGCTACCAACTATGGGACAAGAATCGAACCACGGTCCCTTACCGCAGGAATAATCATCTATAGCTTTTAGGCCACGACTGCACTTGTAAAATGGTGGAAATAAATCTGTAATTGCGAAAGTAATGAAACTTTAATCGTAAATACCTCAAAAATTATTGAGTAATTGCCGCTATAATGATGTATTTTCTTAAACTGCATGACGATATCTACAAGCCTGCATAGTATCAACTAAATCGGTGACCCGAAGCACTTGCACTCTCCTTGTTTGCTTAATTC
>NW_016939153.1:9217-12226 GCF_001483705.2 Eufriesea mexicana | reverse complement strand
CCCCCCCCCAGAGAAAAGCAGAAAATATAAGAACAAGGTAGAACGCAGAAATCCGCCGACAGCTGTGTATAGCACAAAAGCCCATGCCATCTTATCCTAACCTCGCAAAACATAACTTATCCAAACGTTACCTAACTCAACCAAACACGATGAGACCACCATTGATGGCCTCCACAGAGGCATGCAGAATGTACTGTAGCACAGCAGTGCGCAGAAATCCACAGCTATGCAATGGGTAGCACAGAAGTCGAAGATATCCTAACCTAACCTGGCCTAACGTCACCTAACCGAACGTAGCATATCTCAACACAGAGCGACGCTACCACTGACTCTGGCATCCCCAGTGCCAAGCAGAGCGTAGTAGAGCGCAGTAGATCACGGATACCCACCGAATAACGGTTTACAGCACGAAAGAGGAAGCTACCCAAACCAAATATGGCCTAACGTAACCTATCCAATCGTAAGATAGCTCAACCTAACCTGCCATGGCCACTATTGGTCGCCACCGCAGAGTCGAGCAGAGTAGGGTAGTGCAATGTAGAGCGGAGAAATCCACCGAATAGCTGCGTACAGCACATATGTCGAAGATATTAAGAACGAACCTAACCCAACCTAACATAGAAGAAGGTGGCATAGCTCATATAACGTGCCGCGGCCACTATCGCACGCCTCCCAAGAGTCGAGAAGGGATTATTAGAGGTCAGTAGAGCGCAGAAATAGATAGAATCGCAGAGTATGGCACAAAAATCATATCGATTCAAACCAAACCCTAGCTAACATAACCTAACCAAACGTAGCCTACCACAACATAAAATGCCGCGCCCACTATTAGTTGCCTACACAGGGCCAAGCAGAATATAGTAGAGCTCAGTCTAACGCAGATATCAATCGAACAACAGCTTATAGCACGGAAGACATAGCTATCCTTACCGAACTTAACCAAACCAAAACCAACCAAACGTAACCTAACCAAGACTAAGCTGCAGAGACCTATATTGCTGGCCTCCCCAGAGCCAAGCGGAATATACCAGATCACACAGAACGCAGAAATCCACCGCATTGCTGTGTACAGCACGAAAGTCAAAGCCATCATGACCAAGCGAAGCCTAACCTAATCCAGGCAAGCACAGCCTACCTCAACCTAGCGTGCCACGAACATTATTGCTAGCCTCCGCAGAGTCGAGCGGAGAATAGTAGAGCAACGAAGAACGCGTCGTACCACCGAATAGCAGTGTATAGCACAAATGTGACAGAAACCTTAACAAAACATCCACGATATAGCCCAACGATCTGTAACATAATTCAAACAAACGTACCGAGGCTACTATTACTGGCCGCCACTGACCAAAGCAGAACATATTAGAGCACAGTAGAGCGCAGATATCCACCGTCCGTTAGCGTACGTCTCACAATACTACGATATTCTATCCTAACCTAACCAAACGTAACCTAAGCAAACGTAGCTAATCCCAAAGTAACGAGACCACAGCAGAGCGCCGAGTACCTCCTCATTTCGGTGTGTAGCAAAAAAGTCGAAGATACACAAACCTCACCTGACCCAATCTAACCTAACCAATCTTAGCACAACTCAACGTAACGTGCCGAGACCACTATTTCTGCGTTCCCCAGAGCCAAACAGAACATACTAGAGCACACTAGAGCACAGAAGTCCACCGAATAGCAGTGTACAGCACAAAAGCCGAAGCTACCGCATCCCGAAGTGTCAAACCTTAGCATAACCAAACGCAACATGACTCAACCTAACGTACCGCGACCGCTATTGCTGGCCTCCCAGGAAGGAGGAGAACTTACTAGAAGACAGTAGAGCGCTGAAATCCGCAGAATCGCAGTGTACAGCACATAAATCGTACCCATCCTGACCATACACAGGCAATCGTAACCTAACCAAACGTAGCCTACCTCAACGTAACTTGCCGAGCCCTCTATTGCCGGCTTCTTCAGAGCCAAGCGGAGCATACCAGAGCACATTTCTGCGCCGAAATCGACCGAGCAGCAGTGCATAGCGCAAAAGTCGAAGCTATCCTATTCTAGTATATAAAATCAGCATAACCAAACGTAACATATCTAAACCTAACTTGACGAGACCACCATTGCTGTCCCCCCACAGAGCCAAGCAGAATGTACTAGTGCACAGTAGTGCGCAGAGATACACCTCATTGCAGTGTGCAAGAAAAATGTCAAAGTCGGCATGACAATACCTGTCCAAACCCAACCTTTCCAATCGTAGCCAAATTTAATATAATGTGCCGCGACGACAACTGTAGGCCTCCACAGAACTAAGCAGAAAATACTAAGGTACACTATGGCGCAGAAATCCACAGAGCAGCAGCGTATAGCAAAAAGGCGAAAGCTATCCTATCCTAATAAACAGAACCTTGAAATACCCAAGCGAAACATATCTAAACCAAGCGTACCGCGGCCAATATTGCTTGTCCCTCCAGAGTCGGGCGGAACATATTAAAGGAGAGTAGAGCGCAGAAATTCACAGAATCGCAGTGTATAGAACAAAAGTCATAGCTATACGTACCTAACCCAAGCTGACGTAACCCAACTAAACGTAGCCTAACCCAACATAACGTGCCGCGACCACTATTGCTGGGCTACCCTGGACCAGGCGTAATATAGTACAGCGCAGTAGATCACAGCAATGCACACAACAACAGTGTATAGCACGAAAGTCAAAGCTATCCTAACCAAGCTTAACCGAACCTAACCTAACAGAACGTAATATAACTCAAACTAACATGCCGCTACCGCTACTGCTCGCCTCTCCAGAGCCGAGCAAATTAAAGTAGAGCAATGTAGAGCTCACAAGTCCACCGAATAGCAGTGTACGTTACAAAAGTCGGGGATAGCCTAACCAAACCTGACCCAACCTAACCTTACCGAACGTAGCATAACTGAACATAACGTGCCGCAAGCGCTGCTGCCGGCATCCCCAAAGCCAAGCAGAATACCGTAAAGCACAGTTGAGCACAGAAATCCACC
>NW_016939153.1:0-1504 GCF_001483705.2 Eufriesea mexicana | reverse complement strand
CCTGACGCTACTGTTCCACCCCCCCCCCCAGAGTCAAGCGGAGTATAGTAGAGCAATGTAGAGCGCGGCAATGCACCGTATAGCAGCGTACAGCGCAAGCGTCGAAGAAATCCTGACCAAGCCTTCCTCACCTAACCCAACGAACCGAAGCCTAACTAAACCTAATGTGCCAAGACCAACAGTTCTGGCCACTCCACAGCCAAGGAGGACATATTAGAGCACGGTAGTGGGCAAGAATCCAACGAATAGCGGTGTATGCCACAAAAGTCTAATCCATTCTATCCTAACTTGACCAAACGTAGCATAAGCTAGCGTAGCATGACTCAACCTAACGAGACCACTTTTGCTGGACCCCACAGTGACAAGCAGAATTTACTCTGGCAGAGTAGAGCGATGAAATCCTAAGAATAGGAGTGTATAGCACGAAAGTCAAAGACAACGTGACCGAGCATCACCATATCTAACCTAACCAAACGTAGCATAACTCGACATATCCTGCCGAGACCATTATTGCCGGTCCTCAGGAGGCAAGCAGAGGATATTGGAGCACTGTAGAGCGCACAAACCCGCTGCATTGTGGATAGCACAAAGGTCAAAGATACCCAATCACAGGATAACCAATCGCAACACAAACAAACGTAACCTGACTCAACGTAGCGTACCGCGACCACTATATATGGTCCCCACAAAGCAAAGCAGAACATATTAGAGCACAATAGAAGGCACAAATCCACTGAATAGCTATGTATAGCGCAAAAGTGGAAGTAGCATATGCTGACCCATCCAAACGTAACATATCCAAACCTAACCCAATTCAACCTAACATGACGAGACTACCATTGCTGCCCTCTGCGGAGACGAGCAGATTGTACTAGAGCACAGTAGTGCGCGGAAATTCACCGCATTTCAGCGAACAGCACAAAAGTCGAAGATATCCTGGCGTACCCTGACCTAACCTCACCTAACCAAACGCAGCGTAATAAAACACAGCGTGTCGCAACTGCTATTGCTTGCCAACAGCGAATCGGGCCGAGTATAGTAGAGTGACATAGAGCGCAGAAATGCACCGTATAGCAGTGTATAGCACAGAACTGTAAGATACCCTTACCTTACCTTATCTAACGTATCCTAACCAAACGTAGCATAACTCAACACAACTTTCCGCGACCACTGCTGCTGGCATACCCGGAGCCATGCAGAATATAGCGGCGCACTGTTGGTCGCAGGAATCTGACGGAAAGCAGTGTAAAGCATAAAAGTCAAAGCCATCCTTACAAAACTAAACATAACCTATCCTAAGCGAACGTGAAATTGCTGAACCTATCGTGCAACGAACACTATTGCTTGACACCACGTATTCGAGCCCAGTGTAGTAGCGCAAAGTTGGACGCATAAATCCACCGCGTAGCAGCGTACAGCACAAAAGACGATGGAATCCCAAACAGACCTTCCAGACCCGACCTAACGAAGCGTAGCCTGGCACAAGTTAACGCGCCGAGGCCAC
>NW_016939152.1:0-251 GCF_001483705.2 Eufriesea mexicana | reverse complement strand
AAGTCAAAAATACCTTGCACTATCCAGACCGAACGTGACCTGACCCAACTTAGACAAGCTGAACCTAACGTGCCTCCAACACTATTGCAGATATCCCCAGAGTCGAGAAGAATATCATAGGGCACAGTAGAGTACAAAAGTCCGCAGAAGATCAGTGGTGAGCACATACGTCGTGGCCATCCAAACCTTACCACATCTAACATAGCATAACCAAACGTAACGTATCTCAACCTAACGTGCCGAGACAAATA
>NW_016939151.1:0-592 GCF_001483705.2 Eufriesea mexicana | reverse complement strand
CTACACTTATATTTCATACACGTATTAAAAATGTGTTCGATATTTATGAAGCATAAGTGAAAACGATCATGTTTTGCTCGTGCAGTATTACTCTCATAATCGCAGGCTTGCAATGTATAATTCGAGTATAAGAATTTTAGGGATATCTTACCGCCTATGTTAACACATTGCGTACGGGTGACGAGATATCTCGTGTTTAGCAAGCCAAACGTTGTAGCCGAGTAAGGAGACACCTCGTTTTCAGGTTTCTTCGATTCAATCGATGATTTACGGTACGGAGGAGCTAACCGCGGATAGATTCGTGGTACGAGGAAGTTTTCCACAAGAATGATTGCAATGTACAGCAGCGTAAGCCGTGAAAACGTGTTCTGCGGTACTCATAGAAATCTCGAGCGTGATTGACACTAAACTTTTCATTCGGGCAGCGACAGTCATCGGTGACGTTTCGTAGATGCCGTAGCGTCCTACGGTATCGAATCTCTTCGATTTCCAAGAACGCTTATCACGCGCTAAATTAATACTGCGTGACTAGTTGTAATAATAAGGATCCAGAATGTGTGTGGTAAAAAGAGAGTGTTTATTTACAGAAAAG
>NW_016939150.1:0-1325 GCF_001483705.2 Eufriesea mexicana | reverse complement strand
TAGGTTAGGATAGGATAGCTTTGACTTTTGTGCTGTACACTGCAACTCTGAGGATTTCTGCGCTCTACATAGCTGTACTGTACACTGCTGGGATCTGAGGATGCTAGTCATAGATGCCTCGGCTTGCTAGGTTGAGTTAGGTTACGTTTGGCTACGTTACGTTAGCTTTGGTCAGGCTTGGATAGATAAGACTTTCGTGTTATACGCTGCAGTGCGGCGGATTTCTAAGCTCTACTGTGCTCTAGTACGTTCTGCTTGGCTCTGTGGAAGCCCCTAATAGTAGTCTCGGCACGTTAGTCTGAGTTAGGTTGCTTTAGGTTATGTGATGTTTGGTTCGGTTAGGATAGGATACCTTTGACTTTTGTGCTGTACACGGCTAGTCGGGGGATTTCTGTGTTCTTCACTGCTCTGCTATACTTTGCTCCACTCTGGGGAGGCCAGCAATAGCTTTTGTGGCACGATGGGTTGAGTTACATTACGGTCGTCATGTTAGGTTAGGCTATGTTTGGTTAGGATTGCTTTGACTTTTGTGTTATACACTGCTATTCGCTGGATGGCTGCTGTCTAGTGTGCTCTAATAAGTTCTGCTCGGCTCTGGGGAGGCCAGCAATAGTGGCCTAGGCGCGTTAGGTTGGGATAGATAACGCTTGGTCCTGTTACGTTTAGCTAGGTTAGGATGGGGGAGCTTTGACTTTTTTGCTATACACGGCTGTCGGTGGATTTCTGCGCTCTGTATTGCTCTACTAGACTCTGCTTGACTATGGGGAGACCAGCAGTAGTGGTCGTGGCACGATCGTTTGGGATTGGTTGCGTTCGGTTATGTTGGGTTAGGTTTCGTTTGTTTAGGATGGGCCTGCCTTTTGTTTTATACACTGCTATTCGGAGACTTCCGCGCTCTCGTGCTCCCTAATATGGTCTGCTTGGCTCTGGGGAGGCCATCAACAGAGTTGCCGCCACGGCAGCCTTTGTTGTTCTAAGTGTGGTTAGGTCAGTGTGGGTACGGTTAGGTTGGGGTTTCTTTGACTTTTGTGGCATATACTGCTATTTCAAGGCTTTCTGCACTCTACTGTGATCCAGTATATTCTGCTTGGCACTGGGAAGGCCAGCGATAGTGTTCTCGGCACGTTAGATTGAGTTAGGTTGCGTTCCTTTATATTAGGTTTGGATAGGTTAGGACTGGGTAGAATTGACTTTTGTGCTGTATACTGCCATTAGGTGGGTATCTTCGGTCTACGTTGTCCTACAATAGCCTTATCGGCTCCAGGGAGGCCAGTAATAGTTGTCCCGACCCGTTAGGTTGAATCTCTCTACGTTTTGTTAGGTTA
>NW_016939149.1:0-1495 GCF_001483705.2 Eufriesea mexicana | reverse complement strand
ATTCCTGGCTTCCCCAGACACAAGCAGAGTGTTGAGGCGCACGGTATATTGCAGAAGTCCATATAACCGCAGTGTATAGCATGAAAGTCGAAGCTACTCATACCTAACCAGAGAAAACATAACCTAACCAAAGTATCCTACCACAACCTGTCGTTCCGAGACCACTATTACTGGTTTCCCAGGGCAAAGCAGAAAATACTACAGCACAGTACGGCGCAGAAATCTGCCGAACGACAGTCTATACCCCGAAAGTCAAAGCAACCCAAGCCTAACCAAAGATATCATAGCCAAGCCTAATGTAGCCTAACCCAACCTAACGTGTGGAGACCACCATTACTGGCCTCTCTAGGTGCGAGCAGAGTAGAGTAGAGCAATGTAGGGCCAAGAATTCCACCGAACAGCGGTGTATAACACAAAAGCCTAAGCTACCCTGTCCTATCATAACCAAACGTAACATAAGCGGAAATAACGTGACCCAAACCGACGTGACACGACCGCTACTGCTGGCCTCACGAGGGCTAGGCAGAATATATCAGAGCAATGTAGAACGCTGAAATAGCACGAATAGCAGTGCATAGCTCAAAAGTCAAAGCTACCCTAACAAAGCTTAACCAAACCTGTCCCAGCCAAACGAAACATGTCTCAACCTATCCTCCCGAGTACATTTTACCTGGCATCCATGGATACAAGGAAAGTGTGATACCGCAAATAAGAGCGCAGAAGACAACAGGATAGCAGTGTGTGGCACAAAAATCAAAGCTAGCCTAACGTAACGCAACGTAACCTGACCTAATCAAACGTAATGAAACACAACCTAACTTGCGGCGACCACAGCTGCTGGTCTCCAGATGTTCGAGCAGAGAATAATACAGCAATGTGGACAACAGAAATCCACCGCATTGCATTGAATAGCACAAAAGTAGAGCTACCTTGTCCTTTCATAACCAAACGTAACATAGCCAAACACAACGTATCTCAGGCTAAGACTTTGCTGGCATCCCCATAGCCAAGCAGAATGTACTATGGCACAGCAAAGCGCAGTAATCCACCGAAAAGCAGCCTATAGCACAAAAGTCAAAGCCATCCTATCCGAAATGAACCAAACCCAACCTAACCAAACATAACCAAGCTAAGCCGGACGTGCCACGTCCACTATTGCTGGCATCCTCTGAGAGAAGTAGATACCAGTAGAGCAACGCAGAGCGCAGATATCGACCGAATAGCAGTGTAAATCACAAGGGTCTATGCCACCCTATCCAAACCTGTCCGAACCTAGCCAAGCCATTCGTAACATAACTCAACCTTGCGAGGCGAGACCGCCATTACTGGCCTCCCCAGAGCAAATCAGATCATACTAGCGCACAGTAAAGCGCAGAAATTCAACGTATATCAGTGTACAGCACAAAAGCCAAAGTTATCCAAGCTTACCCGGACTAACACAACATAACAAAACGTAGCGTATCTCAAGCTAACGTCGCGAGACCACTACCACTGG
>NW_016939148.1:0-738 GCF_001483705.2 Eufriesea mexicana | reverse complement strand
TGACCTGACCTGACCTGACCTGACTGGCCCGACCTGCCCTGACCTGACCTGACCTGACCTGACCTGACCTTGCCTGACCTGGCCTGACTTGAAGTGACCTGATCTGATCTTAGCTGACCTGACCGCACCTGAGCTGAGGTTACCTGACCTGACCTGACCTGTCCTGACTTTAACCGACCTTACCTGCCCTGACGTGACCTGACTGACCTCCCGTGACCTGACCTGACACGACCAGGCCTCGCCTGGCCTTACATGGCCCTACCAGACCTGACCAGACATGTCCTGACATGACCTGACGTGTCCTGACATGACATGACCTGACCTGACTTGACCTGACCTTGCCTGACCTGAACTAACCTGAACTGACATCATCAGGCCTGACCTGACCTTACCTGACCCGACCTGACCTCACCAGACACGTCCTTGCCTGGCCTGACCTGACCTGACCTGATATGAGATGACCTGACCTGAAGTGAATTGACCTCAACAGACCTGACCTGACCTGACCTGATTTGACCTGACATGACTTGACCTGACCTGACACGATCTGGCCTCGCCTGACCTGATGTGTCCTGACCTGAGCTGACCTGACCTGACATGACCTGATCTGACAAGACATGACCTGATCTGAAGTGAATTGACCTCAACAGACCTGACCTGACCAGGCATGATCTGGCCTGGCCTGACCTTACCAGACCTGACCTGACCTGACATGACCTGACCTGTCCCGACCTGACC
>NW_016939147.1:0-657 GCF_001483705.2 Eufriesea mexicana | reverse complement strand
GAAACAGAGATATCCTAACGTAACACAACGTAACCGAACCTAAACAAAAGTAATGTAACTCAACCGAACGTGCGGCGGCCACCACTACTGGCCTCCCGATGGTCGGGAAGAGTGCAGTAGAGCATTGTAGGGCGCAGCAGTGCACCGATTTGCAGCGTATAGCACAAAAGTATAGCGGCCATTTACTAGCCTAACCAAACGTAACCTGTCCGAACGCAATCTAACTCAGACTAACGTGCCGAAACCGATACTGCTGGCATCCCCATATCCAAGCAGAGTATACTAGAGCACAGCAGAGCGCAGTATTCCGCCGAATATCAGCGCATGGCACAAAAGTTAAAGCCATCCTTTTTTTTTCATAACTAATTGCAACCTAGCTTAACTAAGCGAGCCACGGCCACAATTGCTGGACTCCACAGGGACGAGTAGATACTTGAAGGGCAATAAGGGGCTCTGATACTGATCGTACAGATGTGTGTAGCACAAAGGACAAAGCGATCCTAACCAAACATAACCGAACCTAACACAACAAAACGTAACATAACCAAAATGAACATGCCACGGCTGCTATTTTTGCCCTCTCCAGAGACAAGTGGATGATAGTACAGCAGTGCAGTGCACAGGTATCGACCGAATTGCAGTGTGTGGCACAAAAGA
>NW_016939146.1:0-952 GCF_001483705.2 Eufriesea mexicana | reverse complement strand
CCATAGCACTCCAATAGAATCTTTCCTCCTTATTTATGGAAGAAAGTTAGCTCACCACGATATGAGTTGAAAATGTCAATAAAATTGACCTTTTCAGCCAGTTTCTGTATTTCTTTCCTCCTTATTTATGCAAGGTATTTAGCTCGCCACGATATTTGTCGATAATATCAATAAAATCAAATTTTCCATCCAGATTCTAAAGCATTGCAATGGCTATAGCACGGCAATAGAATCTTCCCTCCTTATTTAAGGACGAATGAAAACTCCCCACGATATTATTCGAAGATTTCAATAAGATTGCACTTTCCAGCCTGATTATGCGGCATTGAAATGGCTATAGCACTCCAATAGAATCTTTCCTCCGCATTTATGCAAGAAAGCTTGCTCATGACGATATTAGACGAAAATGTTAGTAAAATTGAATTTTCCAGCCAGATTCTATAGCATTGCAATGGCCATAGCACTCCAATAGAGTCATTCCTCCGCATTTATGCAAGAAAGCTTGCTCATGACGATAGTAGACGAAAATGTTAATAAAATTGAATTTGCCAGCCAGATTCTACAGCATTGCAATGGCCATAGCACTCCCATAGTATCTTTCCTCCTTGTTTATGGAAGAAAGTTAGCTCTCCACCATATTTGTCGAAAATGTCAATAAAATTGAATTTAACAGCCTGTTTCTACAGCATTGCAATGGCCATAGCACTCCAATAGAATCTTTCCTCCTTATTTATGGAAGAAAGTTAGCTCACCACGATATTAGTTGAAAGTGTCAATAAAATTGAGCTTTACAGCCTGTTTCTATGGCATTGAAATGGCTATAGCACTCCAATAGAATCTTTCCTCCTTATTTATGCAAGAAAGTAAGCTCACCACGATAATAGGCGAGAATGTCAATAAATTTGAATTTTCCAGCCAGATGCTACAGCATTGCAATGGCTATAGCACGCCA
>NW_016939145.1:0-548 GCF_001483705.2 Eufriesea mexicana | reverse complement strand
TAGAGGACAGTAGAGCGAAGAAATCCACCGAATATCTGTGTAAAGATCAAAATTCGTGGCAATCATTTCCAAACCTAACCAACCGTGAGACATTCAAACGCAACCGTACACAACCAAATGTTCCGCAGTCGCTGTTGCAGGCCTCGCCAGGGCCAAACAGAAAATATTAGACTAGAGTAGAGAGCAGGAATCCGTAACACGTCGGCGTACAGCAGATAAGTGGAGGATATTTAAACCAAACCCAAGCTAAGATAACCTGACCTGACATAGCCATACTCAACATAACGTGCCGCGAACACTATTTCTGCCCCCGCAAAGCCAAGCAGAACATACTAGAGGATAGTAGAGCGCGGATGTCCATAGCACGGCAGTGTATACCACAAAAGTCAAAGATACGCTATCCCAAGATGGCAAGACTTGTCACAGCCGAATATAACATAACTGAACCAAACGTGCCGCAGATTATGCTGCTTGCCCCCACGAACTCAAGCACTACATACTTGAGCAGAGCAGAGCTCAGAAATTCATGGAATCGCTGTGTATAACGC
>NW_016939144.1:0-1007 GCF_001483705.2 Eufriesea mexicana | reverse complement strand
GCAATAGTAAAAGCTATTCGATCCAAGCCTATCCTAACCTGACCTAACCAAAGGCAACCTAACATAACCTAACACGACACGCCCACTATTTCTGTCCTCCCCTAGACAGAGCACAGCATAGTAGGGCGCAGTGGACCAGAGAAATCCACCGAAAGGCAGTATGCGGCTATAAAGTCAAAGGAACTCTATCCTAACCTAACCAATCGTAACTCCACCAAGTGTAACAAACCTCAACCTTGTGTGCCGCCCCACAAAACGCTGGCCTCCACAGAGGCAAGCAGAGTATAGCAGAGCAATGTAGGGCACAGAAATCTGCAGAATAGCAGCGTATAGCACAATACTTAAAGCTTTAGCGACCAAGCCTAGCAAAACCTTGCCTAACAAAATTGCAGAATAGCAGCGTATAGCACAATACTTAAAGCTTTAGCGACCAAGCCTAGCAAAACCTTGCATAACAAAACGTAACATAACTCAATCTAACATGCGGAGACCACTACTCCCGACGTCCGCAGACGCAGGCGGTGTGCGATAGCGCTGAGTAGAGCGCCGATGTAATCGGAATAGCAGTGTGAAGCACGAAAGTCGAAGCTGCCCAAGCGTAAACCATACAAACACGACGTAATTAAACATAGCCTGACTCAACATAACGTACTGCGACCACGATTCCTGGACTCCACGCGGCAAAGCGGAATATAGTTGAGCACAGCATAGCGTAGAAATCAATCGAATATCAGTGTACACCACGAAAGTGAAATCAATCTGGACCTAACACAAATAAACGTAACGTACCCAAACGTATCCTACACAAAATAACGTGCCGAGACCACTATTACTGGCCTACCGATAGCCGGGTAAACTACAGTAGAGCAACGTAGTGCGTAGAAATCCACCGCATACACGTGTGTATCACAAAATTGAAAGCTATCAAATCCTAATATATCCAAGCGTAATATAACCAAACGCATCCCAAATTAACCTTACGTGCCGAGGCCACTATTTCTGTCCTC
>NW_016939143.1:0-869 GCF_001483705.2 Eufriesea mexicana | reverse complement strand
CAAGCTGCACATGCTAGAGCAAAATAGATAGCAGAAAGCCAACAAAGAGTATTGCATAGCACATAAGTCAATGATATCCAGGCGTAACCTGACACAACCGGGAACAACCATACGTGGCCTAACGCGACGTAGCGTCCCGGTACCAGCATTGGCGCCCCCCCCCCCAGATATAACCTGAACATATTACTGCACAGTAGAGCGGAAAAATCCGCCGAATAGCAGTGCGTAGTACAGAAGCCATAGCTAGCCCCTCCTCACCTAGCCAAGCGTAGCGTAACCAAACGTAACGTAACTGACCCTAACGTGACGCGACCAATATTGCTGGCCGTCCCATAGCCAAGCAGAACATATTAGATGTCTGTACAGGGCAGAAATCCACGGAGTAGCAGTGTGAAGGGTAAAAGTCAATGCCATTCAAACCTAACCAAGGCAAACATAACCTAACCAAACGAAGCCTAACTCAACATAACGGGACGCGACGACTATTACAGGACGCCCCGGGGCCATGTAGAATACGGTACAGTGCGGTAGAGCGCACAACGCCACAGAATAACATTGTATAACACGAAAGTCAAAGCTATCCTAACCAATCGCGAAGAAGCGTAAACTAACAAACCGCAGCCTAACTTCACCTAACATGGAGAGGTAACTAGTACAGCCCACTCCAGAGTCGAGCAGAGTACGGTAGAGCAATGTAGAGTGTAGAAATCCACCGAACAGCAGTGTGCAGAACAAAGGTGAAGAAAAACCTGACCAAACCTAACCTAACCTAAACTAACCATACGTAACGTAGCACATGCGAGCGTGCCGCTATCACTATTGCTAGCGTCCCAAGGGGCAAGCAGAATATGAAATAGCACAGTAGAGTC
>NW_016939142.1:0-476 GCF_001483705.2 Eufriesea mexicana | reverse complement strand
AGTTACATCGCCACGATATTATTCGAAAATATCAATAAAGTTGAATTTTCGAGGAAGATTCTTAAGCATTGCAAATGCTATAGCACGCCAATAATGGTATCTTTCCTACTTATTTATACAAGAAAGTTAGCTCATCACGATATTAGCCGAAAATGTCAATAACATTGAATATTCCAGGCAGATTCTATATCACTGCAATGGCTACAGCACGCCAATAGTATCTTTCCTCCTTATTTATCGAAGAAAGTAAGCTCTCCACGATATTAGTCGAAAATGTCAATAAAATTGAATTTTGCTGCCAGATTCTGTAGCATTGCAATGGCTATAGCTCGCCAGTAGAGTCTTTCCTCCTCATTTATGCAGGTATGTCAGCTCACCACGATATTAGTCGAAAATGTCAATAATACTGAATCTTCCATCCGGAAACTATAGAATTGCAATGGCCATAGCTGGCCAACAGAATCTTTCCTCCGTAT
>NW_016939141.1:0-1275 GCF_001483705.2 Eufriesea mexicana | reverse complement strand
CTTTACACTGCTATTCGAAAGATATCAGCGTCCTACATTGCCCTGGTGTAATCTGCTTAGCTCGTTAGCTTCGTAACGCCCGCTTATTCAAGGTTTGGTTAGGTTAGGATAGGACAGCTCTGACTTTTGCGCCATACACTGATATTCTACGGACTTCTTCGCTCTACTACGATCTAATATACTCTGTTTCGATCTGGGATCGCCAGAAATGGTGGCCGTGGCGCGTTAGATTGAGTTAGTTTATATTTGGCAAGGTTAGGTTTGTTTGGTTTAGGTTAGAATGCCTTTAATTTTCGTGCGACACACTGCCATTCTGTGGTCCTCTGCGCTCTGCTCTCCCCTAAAATGCTCTGCTTGGCTCTGGGAGGCCAGCAATAGTGGACTCGGTGCGATATGTTTGGTTAGGCTACGTTTGCATATGGCAAGTTTGGATACTTGAGGACAGAATAGCTTCGGCTTTTGTGCCATTCACTACTTTTCGGTGCATTCCAGCGCTCTACTGCGCGCTGATATGTTCTGCTTGGCTCTGCGGTGACCTGCAATAGCGGTCTCGGTACCTTATGTTGAGCTATGATACATTTGGATATACCACCTTTGGCTACGTTACGATAGGTTGTATTGACTTTTGTGCCTCACACTGCTATTCGGCGGATTCCTGTAATCGGCCCTGCTGTACTGCATACTGCTTTGCTCTGCGGAGGCCACGATTAATGATCGTGCCGCGTCATGTTGGGTCAATCTGCTTTCGGTTATGTTAGATAAGATTAGGTTAAGTAATGATATCTGCGGCTTTTGTGCTATTCACAGCAATGCGGTACATTTTTGCGCCCTACTGGGCTCAAGTACATTCTGCTTGCCGCTGTGGCGTTCAGCAATACAGATCTTTTCATGTTAGGTTGAGTTATGCTCCGTTTGGATATGCCACGTTTGGCTATGATAGGAGATGCTACTTTGACTTACGTGATATAGACTGCTTTTCGGCGGATTTATGTGTTCTACTGTGCTTAACTACATTCTGCGTTGTTCTGGGGATGCCAGGAGCAGTGGTTGCGGCTCGCTATGTTGAGAAATGCGACGCTTTGTTACTTTCGGATGAGTCATGTTATGATAGGTTCTCTACGGCTTTTTCGCTGTTCACCGCAATGTGGTGGTTTTCTGCGCTCCATATTACCCTACCGTACTCCCCTGGACGCTGGGGTGAGAGCAATGGTAGCTGTGGCACGTTAGGTTGTGTTACGTTACGATTGGTTATGTTAGGTTAGACTACGTTTTGTC
>NW_016939140.1:0-504 GCF_001483705.2 Eufriesea mexicana | reverse complement strand
GAAAATTGAATTTAATTTTCATTTTCGGCTAATATCTTGGTGCCCTAACTTTCTTGCATAAATTCGTGGGAATGATCCTATTGGCGTGCTATAACCATTGAAATGCTGCAGAATCTGACTGGAAAATACAATTTTATTGACATTTTCGACTAATATGGTGGTGACCTAACATTCTTGCGTAAATAAGGCGGGGAGATTCTACTACAGTGCTATAGCCATTGCAATGCTATAATATCTGGCTGGAAAATACAATTTTATTGAGATTTTCGACTAATATCGGGGTGACCTAACTTTAACTTTCATGCATATATAAGGGGGAAAGATACTACTGGCGTGCTATAAGAATTGATATGCAATAGAATCTGGCTGGAAAATTGAAACCTATTGACTTTTCGGTTGATATCGTCGTGACCTAACTTTCTTGCATATATATGGAGGAAAGATTCTACTGGCGTGCTATAGAAATTGAAATGCTATAGAATCTGGCTGGAAAATGCAATTTTA
>NW_016939139.1:0-603 GCF_001483705.2 Eufriesea mexicana | reverse complement strand
CCAGTCTCGCTACCATCATTCGTTCCAACGTTTTACCCAGCACGGACAGCAAACTTATCGCCCCATAAGACGCGGGGTCCGATCGCGGTTTCTCGGGGGACTTCGGCAACACAATCATGCACGCCTTCTTCCACGCCTTCTTCCACGTAGAAGGAAAATATCCCGCAGACAAGCAAGCATCATACACTCGTTTCAACCATCCCGGAATGGCCTTCCAAATCATACGCAACATTTCAGCATTTATACCATCAAGGCCGGGAGCTTTGCGCAACCTCGCCTTCCCAATCGCGCTACTCACTTCGTCCCATTCAAAGCATTCATTCGAACCTTGCCCGTGCACATCCACACCCACATTCACTCCATCCCCAATCACCATCTCCGCAGCTGGGAAGAATTTCATCAATAAGCATTAGCACATTCACTCCACGTGGAATAACACACACCATTCGCATACAACGCATTCAATCTCTCCCTCACAGTCTTCCCACGGCATAATCTATATACCGGTCCCCATGGATCCAGGTTAGAGGATTCGCTGACGAACCTACGCCAGCTATCCTCTTTGGCCTTGCACACAGCACATTTATCCACATTCAGCAGCCT
>NW_016939138.1:0-259 GCF_001483705.2 Eufriesea mexicana | reverse complement strand
CTTGGTAAATATATCGCCTGACGCCTTCAATCCAATGGCAAGTACAGCCATCTACTTGCCAGAAAACAGGTCTATACAAAGTCTATAACCTGTTATAGCTTGGTGAATATATCGCCGATCGCCTCCAATCCAATGGCAAGTACAGCCATCTTCCTGCCCCAGACTAGGTCTATTCGAAATCTATAATGTTTTATAACTTGGTGAATAGATCGCCTAACCCCTTCAATCCAATGGCAAGTGCAGCCTTCTACTTGCCATA
>NW_016939137.1:0-231 GCF_001483705.2 Eufriesea mexicana | reverse complement strand
CAGATTCTATAGCATTGTGAGGCCTATAGCACGCCAAAATAATCCCTCCTCCTTATTTATGCACGAAAGTTGGCTAACCATGATATAAGTCAAAAATGTCAATAAAATTGAATTTTCCAGAAAGATTCGTCTGCATTGCGGTGGCTATAGCACTCCAAAAGAATTTTTCCTCCTCACCTATGCAAGGAAGTTAGTTCACCACGGAATTAGTCGAAAATGTCAATAAAATTG
>NW_016939136.1:0-575 GCF_001483705.2 Eufriesea mexicana | reverse complement strand
CGCCGTCTCCTGCGATCCACTGTGATCTATCATTTTCTCCGTGGCTCTTGGTACCTCAGCAACAGTGGCCTCTACTCGTTAGGCGTAGTCAGTCCGTTTTTGATTTGGTTAGGTTAGGTCTGTTTATGTGAGGATATCATTGACCTTTGTCATATACACTGCTATTTGGTGTCTTTCTGCGTCCTACTCTGCTAAAATAAGTTATGCTTGGTCCTAGGGTGTCCAGCAATAGTGGTCGTGGCAAGTCACGATTAGTTATACTACTTTTCGAGAAGTTATGTTGGTTTGTGAAGTTATGTTGGTTTGGTTAGGTTTGGATAACTTTTACTCTTTTGCTGTACACTGCGGTTCTATGGATTACTGCGCAATACTCTCCCCTTATATGCTCTGCTTGGCTTTGTTGTGGTCAGCAGCAGTTTTCGCGGCACATTAGTTTGAGCTAGGTTGCGTTCTGTTATGTCGCGGAATGTTAGGCTAGGAGGGGATAGCTTCGACGTTTGTGCTTAGCACTGCATTGCGGCGGATTTCGGCACACTGATGTGCTCTAGTATATTCTCCTTCGTGCTTGGGAGGTT
>NW_016939135.1:33087-38250 GCF_001483705.2 Eufriesea mexicana | reverse complement strand
AAGAATTATTCTGATACGGGAGGGAAAACGAACAGGCAGAGCTAAGGCACGCAATCAGGCCCTCTTTTCCATCGTAAACATCGTAGCCTGGCTATCCGAAGATGCCTCGAGTCGAATGAATTTTGCTTCATTCGCATACTCGATGCGACATCCTGTCAATGAGGCGAGGTGCACTCGATAGGTGCGACATAGGTGCGCTTAACTCTGTTGTTCCTCGGTTTCACAGACCACATACTCTACCTAAAAAGTGTGCTTTCGTTACTGGGTTTGATCTCGTGGTGTCGTGGCTAAAAACGGGACGTGTGTCTGAACGTGTGCGCGCGCGTGTATGCGTATGTACGAGTGGGTGCGTATGCTGCAAGACAGAAATATTCCTAGCGAAAACTCGGGTACGTCATCTAGATCGGTGGTAAAGATTCCTCAGATGCTTTTCGAGTGGTGGGTGACCTAGATCCGCGAATAAAAAAAAAAAAAGAGGGTCGTCGATCAAGAGTTGGGTGATTACTTGGTGTACTCGAGAAACTGTGAACGTGTCGAAGCTTTAAAAAAAGGGGAGAGAAAGAGACAAGTGTGAGAGAGTGATAACAACGAGGGAAGAGAATTTCGAACCAGGCAAACAGATCTCAAGATGCATCGCAAAAAAGCAGAGAGAAAAATTGGAACGAGGTTCAAAATCTCGATTGTTCATCGATATACTCCGATATTTCTTTCGCTCGTCAATTCGATTTTCGGAGATTCACATTCTTTTTTCAACTTCAAACCTGCTTTCTTTCCTTCGGTACGATTGAAAAAAATTATTCGGAGTACGTGTTAGGTCTATATACAATGTGTACAAATTCGGGATTGCGAGTATCTAAGATTTACGACTGCGTGATCGAACGATCGTACGTGCGTTCGAGTACGGAACAAGTTCGACTAGAGACAGGTGTGAGAATGGGTAATCAAAGAAGCGTTGCAAGATGAAATCTTCGGATGTCAAAAGTTCTATTTGGAATGTGGACAGTGCGATAGAAAACGGTGAGAATGAACAGAGCAGAATGCTGGGAAAATACTGGGAGGTGATTAGAGATACAAAAAGAAGTGAAAAACGAAAGTTAAGAAAGAAAAACTCCAAACTTACAAACAATAAGCACATCACAAAAGATCAACGTTATGTACAATGCTGAGGGGGAAAACGGATCGTATTTACACGCAGTCAGTCGTTCGATCTCGAACGCTTTTAAGATTAAAGAAGGAAAGAAAATTTGAAAAAGAGAAAGACAAAATGAACGGTTGCAAAAGAAGCATTCTGCACTTACAATCTTCCTTACTTACAAGTGTTACGGTGCAACAACGAATACCTTACATCTACGATTACAATAGCTATAAGAAAGTTCGACTTTCACATGCTAATACAATAGACACAGAAATAGATCTAGGAAAACCAGTACTCTCAACGTTCTACGTATCTGTGGCTACTTGAATTCGTTAATGAAAAAACTCACTTTGAGCAAAGACTGTATTTGCGAAAAAACAGAAAAGCGTCTAAATTAGTCGAAATCCGACGAGATGCAAATAGAAATTAGTTTGATAATTAGTCGGGTAGTAAAAGAACAGGTAGGGGGGGAAAGGGTGAAAAGAAAAATCAGCGTCACGACGATAGTAAAAGATCGCGAAGCAATCCAAGGGACTCGAAGGAGCAACAAACCAGATCGACACCAGGAAGAGAGAAAAAGTGTACGCATACAAGCAGATTAACCATCGACGTTACATAAGAAAGAGAGAAATTAAAAAAGAAAAGGAAGGAGAATTAAAAGAGAGAGAGAGAAATGAGAAAAAAAAGAAAAACAAACATACGTACAACCATACAAAAATGGACAGACAGATGGACGAACAGACAGACAAAGTTACCTATGTAGCTGGTGACGAGGTTACGGAATTTGCGATGATTCCCCTTAATCTCAGGCAGGTCCACTTTTGGTATTCGATTTTCGAGTTTCGATCGGTAGCAGGTCAGATCAGGTCATTTGGGGTTGACACGAAAAGAAGTGCACGGGACACAAAAACATCAACATTTAGCTAACTCCGCACTTAAACATCTTTCATAGATACCGGATTATTAAAACGATCGATAGATCGTAGGGACTGCCGAGAATCAAAGTAGCAATACAAAGGAAAGCGGGGGTACGTTCTTGCCTCGAGATAGAATCGTAGATAAGAGACAGTAAGGGAGAGAAAAGCGACGGTAAAAGAGTGTCATTCTCGATGTTGCGAATGATCAAACAAATAATTACAGCGGGTCGTTTGTCTTTGATGTATGACCTGTCGCGGGTTCATTTGCATTTGCACGATCCTCGCGAACCCTCCTCGCGACGGTGTCTCGATTACTCGAACATCCGTCGAGATGCGTTCCTTTGATCTCGTATTCCCGCAATCCGCGAAACCATGGCTGCCTGAACGCAGTCGCGAACGCTAACCCGGATCTGAATCGTGGAAACCCGGGGAAATTGCGTTTTTATTTGAAACACAGCCTCGTTAGTCCCGCCAACCTGCGTTACATTCAACTTTTGTTTTTTCGCCAGCGTGGATCGCACGAATCTTAGGTAACCGGCTAATCAGATCTTAACTCGATTTTGATGGACTCTTAATTCGGTAATAACAGCCTGGAAGACTCGTGTTAAACGAGACGATTGTAGAACACGAATTCGTAACGTTCGCTTGGCAAGTGGATCACGTAATCCCAGCAAACGCGAATTCATCGTTTTCGTTCGAATAATCGAGATATCATCGCGCGAGTGATCCGAGTGGTGTTTCTCTGAATGAAATACGAAAGTTGGGGCAACTGAAATGGATCGTTTCGTTTGAATAGGGGATGAGAAAAATAAGGGGAGGAAGGACAGATGTTGCGCACGTATAAAAGATGGCGGATGTGTCGGGCGGATCGGGTGGAAAAGATCGTCTCGTTGATTTTTCCGCCTTTCGGTGGATTCCGGATTTCGTACTTTGGCAAACGCATCGGCAAAGTACAGCTCGAAGTAGGTGATTGAAACCCAATTTGTACGTCGAAACACAAACAACAAACACATCGCATGATACGCTATTTAAGACAGAGTACATAAAGTGTGACGCGACGGTATAGTGCATAAAATAAAATTTCATAGATGAGTCGATGGCTACGATGAAGGGGATTTCGAGAGTTAGACGATGAGATAGTATTTAGTAGTATACGTAGCAGTAGCAGTAATAGTGGCGATGGTGATGGTAAATAGTAGCGGGGATGTTAGCTAACAGAAGTATCGGTATGGGGAGAGAAGTATAAAAACAGAGTGATGGTGAGATGGTGGTCGAAAGAGACAGAATGAAAGTAAATATAACGTGTACGGGTAGGCTTTATAAATGAAATGAAGTTGTAAACAGCGAAAATGTTTATTGCAAAATATATAAATATGTACATTGGTGTCCACGTTGAGCTGATAGCTGAATATTTTCACAATAAAAGAGAACGTGTGTCTACTTCTACCATTTTCTTCTCTCTCTCATACATACTCTCCCTTTCTCTCTGGTATACACTCTCTGATACATCCATGCCGTACTAGCTAGCTTTGCCAAAATATACTCGACTGTACACGCCGTGAAGACTTTTCTACGTTCGCGATAGATCGCACAAAATTGTGTAATCATTGTTGCAATAGCTAGTGCTACTTACTCGAATAAACGCGTATAAAAATTTATATGATTCTTCTCTTCGGATCTATACATGGTTGATAAATGGTAAACCTAATGTCACAGGTATCTAATCCGTCAAGTTCGTTAAAACAGGAATCTTGTGCGATCTATGACATTATTTCAATGGCAGACATCAGCGAGTCGTCAGTGATTGCTCTCTCGCGTGTTCGTAAAATAGAAACCTCTGTAATCACGAGCCATTTACTACTCTGTACGCTACTAGGAACACGTGGAAATAGTTTTACAAAACTTTGGCACGTTAACGATCAAGGAACTTCGACGACGGAAAAACTTGATTAAAAATCACTCGATAGACGTATGCATATGCTGTTAAAATTCAGTTCATACGGGACGGCTACGTTTCAGCTGCGAAATGTTACGTAATTACCATTACAATGATACGCTTCCCACGAAAACCTCATGCCTTATCATCGATCCGTTTTTTCTTTACTTAACGATTACTTCTCAAGTTGCTTCGATACTCTCCGTGCGTCACTTAGCAGAATCGTGCTCGACATTAGCGACATTACTGGCAACAAAATACTCAGCTACGTATGTGGACACCAGTGGACTGGTTACTTTATGCTCGTTAAATGGCCATTTTACTAGACATCTCGAGAGAAAAGAATGTATACGTCGAAATGGGGTGCAACGTGAACAATGAGGTCGAATATTGAAGAGAACAAAATAATAATAAAACTTGAAGAACGTTATGGAACTGAACGAAAATAAAAATATTGAAAAAAAAAGTATGTGTGCCGTGTTAGCAATTAGTTACACCACAATACAAAACCCAAAAGTGATCAACTGACATTCAATAAACCCAGGATATTTGATCGATAGCGTTGATTATTAAGGAGATGCAGGTATCCGAAAAGTCGACGTCGAGGCTGCCAACTACGTTCACTGAATTTTACAACGGGGTATATACTATATGTGTATAATAAAACATACGATTGGAAATGAAATTTCTTTTTCTTAGGAATACTCCTAAAACATCGATATGAGAACGCAGTCAGTGCGTGCGCAATTTTCGGATATCCGCACAGGATTTATCGCATTCTCTGCAGTCACTTAATTACCTTAAGTCACTATTACGATTATTAGAATCTTTCTGGACGGCTAAATTTGTCTGTGATAAATAGTGTGATAGAAAGAAACTGATATTCGCTCATTCTCGCTTCGAACAGCTCTTTTTTCTCTGGTAGAAAAAGAAATAGAGAATAAAACAAAAAGGTAAAAATAAAGGAATGATATATGCGAATGGAGTCAATGAAATTGAAGATTTACATAATCCAATGATCCGATATATTCGAGTAATTCGATCCGATATAGCGAACTTATCATGCATTTTGAACAAATTAAATAACGACTCACTGAATCGAATAAATAAGTTCGAACGTTCAGTGACAGCGATTATAGTATAATAAGAAAGCTAAAAAATATATATATATATAT
>NW_016939135.1:9048-32935 GCF_001483705.2 Eufriesea mexicana | reverse complement strand
ATATATATATATATATATATGTATATATGTAACTCTAGCTTATGGCTTACGGCTCTATACAAACTGGAATCTTAAACAACAAGATCATTACATCGCTACTTAATTATAAATGGCAGAATTATACGCGTTAGTATATAAGTATCATACTTTTTTGAGCGGTTTAACCTTTGCAATTCAATTGTCCAAACTCTCGTTCACCCCCAGTCACCTATCCGTACGTTTAAAATATGTCTCAAAGATTTTTTTATTCTTTCTTATCTTTTTCTTTTTTTCTTTCTTTTTCTCTTTTTTGTAAAAGGTACTATGCGACAACATTGCATTGTATATATGTAGTTGAATCACAGTAATTGATGCTATTACTATAAACAGAAAGATTTAATTAATCACGATCAGCTGGCGATAAAAATACTTGTTATAATTTCTACTCTACTTAAAGCCTAAGACTTTTCTTGTACTTTATGCTTTATACGAGATATAGCCAAATGGATTTGGCAAAATACTAGGAGAAACGTCAGTCGATATTAATAAACCCAAAATATAACGATAAGTAACTGATTAAAAAATTGCTTACAAATTAAGAATGAGCCTTGTTCAGTGTTAACATTGAGGTCAAATTTGTTAGAAGAGGCTGATTGGGATGGTACTTACGTGACGGTATCTTCTTGAATACTGTCTTCGCCATGAAATCTTGAAAACGTTGCGCGTAAAAACCGGGCCGATGTACCGACACAGTGTCCTGTAAACAAACACAAATGGCATCCTTTAACATCTACACGATACGATACATAAATATGAATGACGATGTACGACTAGGACCATTTGAACAATGCTTGTAAACAATCATAAGAGATTAATCGTTATAGAAGAAGGTGGGAAATGTAACTTACACCATCGTGTATCATCGACTTCCAAGTATGTTCGAGCTTTTTCTTGAGCCTGTAACTTTGCAAAATATCAATAATACCAAGGAAGAGTAGTAGGCGCTCGCCGCGGGCGTTGCGAGCAGGAATTCCACCTCGACTGCTAGGAACATGAACACAATTAAAATCACGTTATTAGAGCATACGCTTTGTATACAATCGACATGCGAAGAAATGGAAACACGATACTCACGGTACATCGTCCTCTTCATCTATCGGCTCGCTTTCAGCCTGAATACTCTCCATAGCAGTACTGTGCGCAACCAACCTTTGTCGGTTTATGCTTCGTGATCGGTTCAGGGCGCTGGCTCCTATTCTATCCTCTCGTTCCCGTTCTCGTTCTGCTTGAGTAAATGCTACACTCTCACCTCCGACTTCGCCAACTTCTTCCTCTGCACTCGCTGATAATCTCTGCTCCTGCTGCGATATAAAAATTCTATCTTACTTTTTCCTTTCATAATGGATTATATTTTCGTATCATTCTTGTACCACCTACCGCTTTTTCTCTTGCAGCCTGGTCAAGGTTGTGAATACCAACGAGTAAAGAGTAATCCATGATCTTGAAACTTTCCAACACTCGACAATCTCTTTGAATAGTTTTAACTAGGGCACTATACGTATCCGCTTCTAAGAAGATTCCTTCTGAATGATGCTCCATGAAATCTAAATCTTTATACGTTGGAGAAGATTTGGATCTTTCTGATTTCGATGCCTATCAGTCGAAGGAATATCTCGTTAGATTCGTTGAAAAATGGTGTTCATGAAACTGATGCAAATATGGTAGAATAGCAAACCTTTCTTTTGTACGTCGATCCTTTCAAGTCGTACTTCTGATGCAGTTTCACCGACGATGGCAGAAGGTTATTCATAGCAACTAATCTAACATTTTTACTATTACACCGATAGCAATACAACCCAAAGAATTTTGGCAATAACGTCCTCGGGTTTTGATTTAGATTCTATACACAAAAACTGTCCGTTCCATGATCTGTACTTTTCAACGTAAAACTACAGTCTACGTAAAAGGACATTAAAGCTTACCATATAATATCCTGGAAGAAGCGTTTGTAAAAATTCTCCTTCTTTGTGTTGCACAGTCTTTATGATGAACTCGTCATCATCTGTTAGATAAAAGATACTTCCACTAGCGCCAGGGTTCGATAATTCGCGTAACGGAGCGCTACACATCGACATCTGAATATTCAAGTGGTGTCGTTAGATGGACGCTGATTAGCAAGCGAGAAGAGGATGGCCGTTTTACGGGGAGAAACATAAGGAGTTGAGGTCGATCGTGTTCCTTCGTGATTCTTATGCGAAATGAAGAAAACAATATCGATCATGCGCCGAATGATCTGTACTTACTAGAAAGTCATCCGGTTGGATTCCAAAGAGATCCCGAAAGTAACGAAATGCAATGGGTGCGTAGTTTTTGAACTTAAACTCGGAGAAGTGATGAGCAGGAGTATGATTGGATCCCTCGCTCGGGAAGTTCGTCGTTTCTACCGTCATGAAATCTTGCATCAGTAAATCACGCTCTGGTTTACTTGCTAAACCACCGACTGCATGTTGTATGCCTAGCTGGATGGATCCCATGATTTGCGTCGTTTGGATCTAAACAATTAATGGTATATAACAATAAGGATTTATTTAGGTCAGATAAACAGAAATTCATTTTTATTGCATTATCGTTATAATTCAAGGTAATCTGTTATTATTAGCTACATCGGCTTCTTTTATATTCCTTATCATTTGAAATTGTCAGAGGACATTGTCCTGAGTCAATAAATTTATCTACTTATTGTGATTATTTTCTTTTATCAAAATGTTTACGCTACAGTAAAACGTCATTGCATTTTTCTGCGAGATACCTTTTTGTACGTGATTTCACCTCCCACTCCAACTCTTCTGTGTCCGATCTTTCTCTCTCGCTCCGATTTGTTTCTCGACACCCCAACAGGGGTTTTGGGCCCCATCGTGCCATGTTGGTTTAGCGAATTCTGTAAAGAATCATACGATTATCATATTGCTACGTACATCGCGTAAATTATCAAAGAAAGAAAGAAATTCACTCCGCCATATTTAATCACGGAACTATGCTTCTAAAAATAGCCTCTTTTTCAGCTGCAAATAAATATCGTTACTCGAATTAGTAAGATTTTGATATTTCGAAAATGACAGATTAGTGAGCAAAGGCAGAAAACTTCTATGCAGGTGATTAATTAATTCCAAGCGCAAGAAACTAGATGAAAATGAAATTACTCGCGTCCTCACAGTCCGCCATGACATATTTGAAGGTAAAATTCCTTTGTTATAAATTTTACTCAACTTCGATAGCTGAAATTACTCTATGATAGAGCCTCGAATATTCAGTGTTTGCCGAGACACGAGAGGAAGCAGCGAAGAAGAAATACGCGAGCATGCGTCATTCGAATGAATAATTACACAACTATTCTTGTCTCTAGAGACTCGTCGTATAATGCATCTCATCGCGAGCTGAACCCGAACGTCTTACTCGCGACGTGGCCATTTCGAATCAGTGCTTGAATTTCCGAAATATTCCCGCGCGTTTTTTCCTAGAAAATATCAGTCCCACGTCAGAGTAGATTAGTCGATACGTGAAAGGAGTGTTTACATCGCGTATCGAACATTATCGCGATCCACATCGATGATGAATATGTGCTAGCGTGAAAATAGAACTAATGTTGGAAAACAGAATCTCGAATATAAATCGAATACACGATTGATTATTATATAGGAAATCAGAGGACATCGACGCACCATCTATCGGCCGATCGTTGAACGACGGTACGGGCCGCGGTAAAATTGACGTGTCAAGTGAAGCGATGCATTTGAATGGAGTAAACGTGTGAAAATGCAAGAACAGCGTCGAGATAGCGAGGATTATTCTTATATAACGTTCACCTGCGTCTGTGAGGCATAGTTCCGTGTCTGGTAACGTTACCCCGTTACCGGGCGCTGATTCCTTTTGCTTTAAAATCAAGTGCACTGGATTTCAGCGTTTAAACAAGCACGCACGTTACACAAATGCCGGGAACGTTGTTTTATGTAACACTCTATTATATTTATTATTCATTATGGCATCTGTGTGTAATATAACACTACTTTCGAATAGAAGAAAAAATATGGCAGGATATAATATTATTTATACGGTGTAAATTATCTAGTCTCATATAACGATTTGCACATCGAGAGCATGTAAATAACACTTGTGCGTTTAAAAAGTGTTATACGTGTAAGTAAATCGTTGAAACGGAAGAACGATACGCGACGAGTTGCCTCGAGAATTTCGATAATGGTGCCTACGTAAAGCTGTTTGTTAGTTATCTCTTTCTGCCGTCCGTCGCGTAACGAGTCGCAGCGTGTAAGTGTCAATATTAATATCTATAGGTGGAGCGTCAAGCAAGAATCATCTCCTTTAAAGTACTACCGTATCCGAGAGATATATGCGGGGAATTGTACTTTTTACTTACGTCAAGTGCTGTCACCTTATCCCCTGTAGATTTATCTGTAACATATCGAAAACAACGTGTTTGTTACACGAAATAAGGTCACGTAACAGTTGACTCTCACATGTATATATCTATACATATATACGTGCACGTATACATAAAAACCATATATAATAAGGTCACGTAACAGTTGACTCTCACATGTATATATCTATACATATATACGTGCACGTATATATAAAAACATATGTATATCTTCATATATATATAATACGACGGTGTCGAACGAACGAAAGTCCCGTTTCTAATACGAGCGCAGGGCAGACACGCATGTAAAGAGAAAAAAATCGCACGTTTAAAATGACCGGTCGAATCAATCGTGTGTATTCCGGGAAAGAAACGAGAAAGTGGAACGTTAACCGAGTTCAAAAACGAAAGTCGTGCACACGCTGATTGCGATGTGGATTCACTATTGACACATGTAAGCCTCGGTACCGTTAGTCCCGTTACTATTAAATTTTAGCCCTTGGACGAGGCCTCGTAGTTTCATTCAATCTTCCTACGCGAGAACTAGACGATTCGCGTAAACTTTCGCTACGACGCTAAAAATTCTCAAAGTTCATTCACATTCGAACCGATGTTATTTTTGTGAAGTCCGATTCAGTATCGATTGTGCGACGACGGAAAAAGGAAAAAATCATACAACGAAGGTATCGATAATGATAAAACAAGCCGATTAACGAGGAAGAGAAACAAAGAAGTTGAGAGAAAAGAGAATTTTTCGTACATCTTTTGCAAGGCGGCCGTCACTATACGTTGCGACGGGTGACACCCATCAGCTGTCAAATAGCGAAGTGGATTAAGCACAGTGTAGCCCTGAAAGAGCATACACTGGTCGTCCGGTTGCCGACTTAACAAAGAACGGAACGTAGCGCGAGCATGCGGAAGCGAAACGAAAATCCGATCGGCCACAATCGATCGATCACGCCTATTTCTTCGTCACGTCCCGCGGCGCAAATCCCCGACATCGCGAGAAAGGATGCCCGTGTTATAGGCGTCTGGAATCGCGTTGCTTTTATAGGTTAGGTTGTGACACTTAGCCGGAACGACAAAGAGCTTAACGAGGATAAGAGCTACTCACTGTCCTCGTCCGTGTACTGTTCCGGTCTGAGATGATCCTCTGTGGCTTGTACCGGGCCAGTGAAGCTCGTCTCGACCACCTCGATCACGTCCACATTGTCGCCCGAAGCCATTTTGTACGGACGTGCCTTCTTTCAATCCACCGAGCGCACTGACTCACGTACGACGACGACGATCTTCCTGACAGTTTCGCGAAGGCGCCTCCTCTGTCGTCGCTTTGCACGGCAGCATCTTTCGAGTTCGAGAAACACGGCACGTTCAGGCCGACGCGTACGTAACTCGTACTCCTTTACGGAACATTTTTCGTTTCACTCGCGTGTCGACCGTTTCACTACGGTTAGGGAAAAAAATGTCAATGATACACAGACTCAAAGGCTCTCCAGCTCCGGGCTGAGAACACCCACGAACCTCGAGAGCGCCTCCGGCCTCCCTGCTATTCGTCTATTGACCGGACGCCATCTTGCCCCGATTTGGTTGCCATCTTACGGTGGCACTCGCAAGCTATACATGCCCTGAGGCGCCTTTATTATTAATCGCGTGCATTTTAACGACTTATTCTACACGTATTTTTTTTATACACGAAATGCTATCGAATTGGAAATTCGAAAGGGATGCAAAGATCGAACAAAATTACTAAATAGTAACTAGAAATAAAGAGGTTATAAAAATAAATTTTACTCTGCAATATTTACCGACGGTAGATCTCTGTTGGTTCGAACTGGTGCTCTTTCACCGGAAAATCATGAATATGACTCGATGACCGTATCGGGCTCGAAATAGAAATTGTCTCATGAATAGAGATAAAAGGGAAAAAGAAAACAAGGGATATAGAAAACCAATAACGGAATGTTACATTATATAAGTAACGATGCAAATCCATATATATATATATATGTCTTTTATCAATGAACCTATGCACGCGGATTGCACGACATTGGGGATTACGATAAACTTGTTACGCGTGGAGATTAGTATTAACATACATGAATGCTACCACGCACGATACGTAATTTATGTCATGGTCAGCTGTTACCTTTTATATTTCATGCTGCGATTTAGGAACATTCTATTTCTATTTCCATTTCTATTTACAAATAGAAAGCCTATATACACATATATTTACGCTTCTAAACTTGTAACGAGCAGAATATAGCAACGGATACGAATCTCGTAACGATACCAATCTCGAAATTAATCCCGACCCAAATTCCATCATGCGATGAAGACGTAAATTCTCAGTGGTTGTAAAACTAATTTTTAACTTCGCTAATTAACACCGATCGTTAACTTTAGACCCAGCGATGCCCGTAAAAGTAAGAGACTCGACGTTTTTCGTAGACAAACGTTAGGTTATTTAATCGCGTGTCGTCTTTCGTGTATTCCAGTTGTAACATGGTTAAATTCAAGTGGCCCATCGACAAAGTTCACGTACAAAGATTGCTCCTCTTGAGCATCGTCGGTATGATTTCGTTCGGGATAATAAAGGGTCATCTAGCATACGAGAGAAAGGTAACTATAAAACACACGAAGAAGAATCGTCTCTCTTACTCTTCGTAACGCAATCGCCATATGCACTTATAACACATGACTAATCACTAACTGTCGGAGGAAAAAAAGAGTCATAGACTAAGAACACGACAGAGCGCAACAGGAACACAAGTCGCTATGCAGATTTATCTAAAAAGTTATGAATCATCGTTCGATTTAATTGTTGGCGAGCCGCCCTATCGAAATGACTGGCTAACACCCGGTGTCATTAATCCATCGCGTCGAGTTCGCTCATTAGGGAGCGCATTGATCGTGTAAAGTGTTTCGCATAAAAGGTTTCGCTTAATGCTCGGCCAGATGGACGAGATTTATAGCGGGTAATGTACAATTAATTATCATACCGTTCGATGAAACTTTCTTGCGAGTTCGGCGTTCCCTGGCCATTCCGCTGCGTGCTTCTACGTTACCCATGTGTGTAAGATCTAACACGCCCTAGCCTGGTTGCATCGTTGATGCCTGTTCAGATATCGGATGTTTATATCACGCGATGCGTTCCACGTATCCGAGTTCTCTATTCACCGATTTACACACGGTTCTCGCGGCACGGCGATTAATAATATTTCCACAATGCACGCAACGACACGCACGGGACATCGAATTTTTCCGCAATTTACACGCGCAACCGGGTTAAACAACGGCCGAGTGTTAATCAACGACACGGAACGGAAATGCCAAATATGTTTCGCGGGTTCTTCGCCAGAAAACAGCTGATCTCTAGAGAGAGATGCGTGACGCGTCCGTTGTATCTGATACAAGCCGATTAACCGTTTCTAGAATTCGAACATAGTTCTAAAATGGCTTAACGATCGCACGAGATAACTGGATGTCGCGAGAGCAGCCCGGGGCTGCTCGAATCGTTCAATTTTCATCCTCGCTGTTACGCCGGTGTCCACCATCGTCCACCATATCAATCTTCTCACCGGCCGGTCCCGAGCATCATCGTTTTCCCCGTCTCTGGCCGAGTTCTGCAGGATAAAAACCGATTATTCCGACGCGCGATTTCTGCCTATATTAATCGTCCTTTACCGCTACGAATCCCGCTAGCCCCGATGCCGGAAAGATCGCAAGCGTTAGATCGAAATCAAACGCGCGCCATCGAATAACAGAAACCATTTCTTACCACGGCTAAATGGCAAGTATGCGAATTAAAGCGAGGAACGCGATAATGCTCGTGTGCGTACGCATCCACGATGGTTAGCCACGTAAGTACGTAGGAGCGAAAGGAAAAGAAAAGGAACACACGTTGGGAAAAAGGAGGAAAGGAGGAAAGAGCTGCGAGTTTCCTGTGTGCCCTCGATCCAGCGTGTTCCTGCCGTTTCGCATTAAGCCTCGCGTTGCCCACTGGAGGCTCTGTGTTACAAGATCAGCTGGATCGATTATCGAGCCGTCGATATTTAAGCCGACTAATCAACGATGACCTTAATTAATTCGATAGTAAGATCGCGAGAAGATGTATTAGCGCGAATATTATTACCTATGCACACCGAGTGGGCCCGTGATCGTTCCCTCGCACGGGGCTCGTTTCAGCGGCCCAAAAACCGGGTCACTCGTCGCGCAACGTCGATTCCAACGCGTGTTAAAAAACAGGAAACGTTAATTAGTCCGACGAAACGAGTCCCGCGTACTTGCCATACCGATTGACCTTGTAACTCTTCCTTCTGTTGCGAACAAGGTGTCGGAGTACATGCAACTGTTGGAGCATTACAAGGCGAAGGAAGCCAGCCTCGCGAAAAGCAAGGAATCCTTGGTGAACCGACAGGAGCTGGCGTCTGTCGTGTCTTCGACGTCTGCTGCGGCACAGGGAGAACCATATGCTGCAGTTGACCTGGAGTCAAGTGGAAGATAATCGAATGATAGCGTTGGATAAATGACGATACTCGTGTGTCACGTTTTGTTTAGCATGTTACCGTTTGGTGAAATCCTATGACGCTGAGAATGCTTGAATAAAATTCAAAGATCGATTTAACGTGATTGACAGGATCATGTCACTGTGACAATCACGATAATGCAATGGCAAATTTCATCAGTCGTTTATCAGATTTTCGTTATTCAGCGACCGAATATGTTTGTGGGCAACGACTGTAAAAATGCAAAGTCTTTCTCGCGACATTGGTCAAACGTCTGTGAAGCTTGCTGTACCAAAATTGATTAAGTTTTGGATCGACAATATGAGGAAAATATAGGAAGTTATTAAAATTGAAAGCTAGCTATTTCGATAAAGAAAGAAAATAGGTGACTAACAAGGTATCGTTGGTAACAAACGAGTGGAAATTTGGTAACAGGCACGTGAAACGATGGAATTCTTCCAATTCCACGGATTTTTGTCCATCGTTAGCCGAGACTGCCGCGAAAACAATGGCCATTAGCCACGTTGGAGCTTCGATCGTTTTCAACGTGTATCTGGCCGGTATCGCGAACGTAAGGTCAGGGTGGACATGATATTTCCTGTATCGAGCAGAAGACAAAGGAACAAAAGCTTCTGTCAAAGTACGCGAAGCGTGTAAGTTACCGCGAGTTAAGAGAAATGACCACAATTTGTTGATCGTTAACGCAAAGTTGACCAACTGCTTCGTTAATTACCGCCAACGGAGCATCCTTTTCGCTCCCTGTCAATTATGGAAATTAATGTTGCAATAATATTCGACCCCGATCAAGTCACGTAACTGACAAATTACGAGGCTCGAAATCGTTTCTAGTACAACGAGAACTTATCAGATCCCGTCTGCGCATTTACGTACATATGTTTTTATTACCTCACGGTATGTACTACGTACTATGATTTACTATATCGCAGACTAGCTTGCCAGCCGATTCGTAGAAATATTTCGTAACGAGATCTTGATAAGCAGTTACGAGAGGTCGTTGAAATGATCGTTTTCAAGGTTGCGGAGGAAGCATAGCGTGTTTTCTGTAACGCCTGAAAAATAATTACCAGGCGATGAGACGATATCCTCGGGATATCCTTACGGTGTATGTAACGAACAAGTGAAATTGTTCCTTCGCTTAACGTTATTTGCTTAACGACAATAGGAAACGAGGACTGGCCACTTATTGCGAAACGCTTCTCGCGGTTCGAAAATCGCTTTAGGGAAGCAGATTCAGGCAACGGAAGAGAATAATTTAATCGATAAAATCGCGAATATGAATCCGACGAGTTGTACCTTGGCAACTCGTGCGAGAAACAAGACAAAAAGGAAAGAAAGGTGGGAAAAAATATTGTACAATTAAACCTCCTCGAGCAGTGCGACGTCGAGTTGTCTCACAACTTTGCTGTTCACTGTTTATCGTGAACAAGTACGTTACTCGAGAGTTATCTCCATCTCTTAAATTTTGGGATTATGCATATATTAAAATGTTCTCGATTCGACATTATCACCGTGATGCAGACGAAAAATATCAAAAAATTTATGGGAATGCCACGTATGAGACGTTGAATTACGGTATTGGCTATCGTGCAAGTTTTTGCGACGTTCCTGATATTTGTCTTTTGTGTCCCAACTTCGTAGCCATCGGTATAATTGATTGGATATTATTCTTTGCACGTGTGGTGATCGAAAACATTTCGTTTGCATACCCCACGACGTTATTTCGAGTTAACTGTAGCGTTGAATGACTTTACGCGACCTTCGTATCACTGTCAGGCGAAATTATATCGAGCAATCTTCTAACGACTTTCGAATTATTCTCAAACGATCTCGTACAACCTTGAAGAAACTTTCAACTGCTTTTCAATATCCTTGAAGCTACATTCGAATAGCCTTGAATGACCTTGAGGTGATCTTCAGACTACCTAGTCGGCGTGTTAAATATTTTCAAACTATCTCTAGGTGTCCCTGTAGTAAATCTAATGCAAATATGAATCACTTCAAATGACACAGAATTGCTTCTACTAATTTCGAGATGACCTTCGAGTGATTTCAATAACCACTCCTGCGATGTGTTTCGAAGGTAAAAGGACTCGAAAAACATAATAAGAGTACACTTTTCTCACTAGACTCAATGACAGAAAGGAAACGTGTCTCTTCTATGCATCTCGTGCCAAAATCTCCTTGCTCCACGCGATAAAAGAATATCACCGATTCGTAAAATAAGTCGATCTAGTGCCATCGTTTGATGTAACATTTGGAGCTAGTTAATTGACCGATCTAACGACAATTTCGCATCTTTATTCGATAATGTCAGTGATAAATTGCTGCCGCTCGTTTACATAAGAGATAAAGCTGTTTGCGAATATCTTAGTCAGTTCGCGTGCTATGGCGACACAACGTATGGCATTCATCAGTCGGTTTAACTAATTCGTTTTGGGCCATGTATGCCGCTGTGTCTCCTACGCGATTCGCTAGTTAAGGCTATCGTGTACTCGCCCAGAGGCTTGCAGAAGAACGTACGCGCTCGAGGAAACAAGAATCCGCGCGAGGTTCCATGGTGTAAATCATCCAGAGCGCGTGAAAGATTACGACCCATCTCAGAATGTCGCACAATCATAGAAGTAGCATTATTTCTGTTGCAGATAATGGTATCAGAGCGAACAAGAGCAATTTCAATTTCAGTGAGTCACTTTGTTCTTCGAACAACTACGATATTTATTCGAATCTTTCAAACGTGTTCTCTGCGGAGAAAGAGAAGAAATATTTTTTCTATGTATCCCTAATAGGTAAGGAAAATCGAAATGACCAGCCAGCAAACTTCGAGACAGCCATCGCGGTAGCTGGCTGTGGAAAATTTCAGTATCTTCTCCTGCTGGCGATCATTCCTGTATCATGGGCCAGTAGTATCGACACTTCCAGTATCGCGATCATTCTTCCCGCCGCAGGATGCGACCTGCAAATGACATTCTTCCAGAAGGGCTTCCTGAATGCCATCGTATTCGTAGGTGCGTATGACATAACTCATTCCCCAAGATATATCTTTTCCACGTTGCAGTCGTTCATTCGATCCCTTCAGGAATGGTTTCCAGCGGCTATCTATGGGGCTACATCGCCGATGTTAGGGGCAGGAGAGCCGTATTCCTTTACGGCTATCTGGCTGATGGAATTTGCAATGTCCTGTCAGGGTTCTCCCAGGACTTCTGGACGCTTGCCTTCTTTAAATTCCTCAGCGGTTTCATGTGAGCCTACAACAGCTATTCTGCGTTCTCTAAATGTTTAATTGCTAATTCGTATCGCTGCGGATGATCGTTCTTCGACAGAGTAAGCGGCCCTCACGCGTCCATCGTCACCTACACCTCCGAATTTTACGGAATCAAGGGAAGAGGGAAGATCCCGTTGCTCGTCGGCTACTTTGTCACATGCGGGAACATCGTGAGTGCAGGTGAGACACGCGTAATCGAGATAAAACGTTCGTTTACACGTTGAATCACTCTAACTTTCAGCACTCGCGTTACTCATAATTCCGCAACGCTGGTCCGTCGACCTGTGGGACGGCGCCATCGTGTACAACTCGTGGAGAATCTTCCTGTCCTCCTGCGGGGTGCCAATTCTGATCGGCCTTGCCTTCCTCTCCTTGTTCCCGGAGAGTCCCAAGTTCCTCATGTCGCAGGGTCGCATGGAGGACGCGATGAAGGTTTTCAAGACGATTTACAGGATAAACACCGGCAAACCCGCCGCGGAATATCCGGTCAGATGTTTTTGGAATGGCTGTTTAGATAGTTTGCCGGGTTTTTGAGCGATTTAGCTAACCAACTAGGTTTCCGAAACGCGACGAAATGAACGGTGATGGTTTCTGTTCAAGATACAACATTTAGAAAACGATCTTCCTAAGGAAGGTTCGGATGATATGGATCGGGATGGGAAGATCGAGAAGAAGGCGATATTCTTTTATCCCTATTTGTCCCGAATTCTCTTGGTCACTGTCATGCAATTTGGGTCGATGTACGCGTAAGTACTCATTCTTTGATACGCTAAATTGCGGTTATATCATCGTCGAGGTAAACACGATTATTCGTGATCGTTAATAACGTCATCGGGAAACCTGCAGATTAATTGTTATTAAAAAGCAGTTACGATATAATTCGAAATTGATTTGTTTCGTCGGAGTGTGACATTCGTGGTCAGCGATCACGTTTGCTTTATCTATAAATACGTCCAGTTGCCTTGTGCATCGAGCATCAGACAACCGAGGCGTGACGTTTATCGGAATTGGTATAACGTCGAAGGTAATCGTAATAAAGACCGTTGAACGTCAGCGATAAAGCAATCTTGTCGGATTATCGTATTCTCAGACGGAAGAAAGCCTAGTGGTCGAATAATCTCTCCGCGATTCTTTGTTTCCGCAGAACCAACACGATTCGCCTGTGGCAACCTCAGCTTTTTACGATACTGGAAAATTTTGATGCGGAAGATTACGACTTGACAGCGGGACAACAGACGTTTTGCGAAATCTTGGATCTCTCCTCTACCTCGGCCAACGCTTCCGCAACAGGCGTAGGAAACGCGAGCTGTGCAAATGTGAGCAACCTAGTTTCGAATTTTCGTCATCCACTGATCGATCTAGTTTCCCTTTCTATCTCTGTCATTTACGATAATTTTTACATTTCTTAGATAACAGGTTATCATTTTTAGCTCCTCGTGGACGAATCTGTTTACGTGAACACGATCATCGTGTATATCTTCAGTTCCTTCCCTATTTTGCTGACTAGTTTCTTATTGAACATTTTAAATCACAAGATCTTGCTGTGTAAGTACTGACTAATGAAACTGTATCACGTATTCCGAGTAACTCGTTCACTTAACTGTCTACGCTATCTTGAGCATGAATCAAATATTTTGGAAATGGCGAGTGTCTATTTCATCGAACTCGGAAAATGAAAATAAAAAAGTTGCAATATCGCACGCTTCTTGGAAATGAAGAAATAACGAGGATACTCAGTTTGAGCGAGTTTGTGGGACACCCTGTATAGCACCTAGATAATACAGACATTTCTCGATTGCAGACATTTGTTACGGTATATCGTTCGCGTGCATAGTTTACATAAACTGGTCGTCCAGTACGCTGATGACATTACTGCTGGCGAGCTTGATCATCGGATTGATGAACACCACCCTGAGCATCAACGTCGCTGCGACCGTGATTTTGTTCCCAACTTCCTTAAGGTAGAATCTAGCGAATAGTAAGTCGCATGCATAATCGACTAAAGCTAAATCAGGATTTTCCTTGGAAACTAGGACGATAGCGGTGAGCCTGGTGATGCTGGTCGGAAGAATAGGGTCGATCGTTGGGAACCTTCTCTTCCCAGTTCTGCTGGCGCAAGGATGCCTGGCACCGATGATCAAGTTGGCGTGCCTGGTGTTACGTAAGTGATGCCCTTTTTCAATCGAACATCCCTCTGGCCAAAATACCACAACTCTTCTCCGTCGTAGTATGCAGCATTCTAACGTGTTTCCTTCCGTTGACCAAGAAGAAGGCCAAGCAGTAAGGAAAGTCTCGTTTCGCAAGCATCCGCGGAATCAATTCAACTTCCATCCACGCCAGAGCTTCCGAGGCTGGTCCTTCGCTGGAAACCAGCAAAGTTATCGTCTGGTCGAGGCAGGGGGTTGACTCGGGGAATTGGGCTAACGTGGAGAAGGCTGGACGGTATCGGGAAAGGTCGAGGGTCCGAAGATAAAATAGATTTATACGTGACTGCGTTGCGATATTAAGCTCGTCCCGAAGAAGTTGCCAGTGAAGGAGTTTCCACGTACGTACACGCTCCGACCGCGAGTGATAGATCGCATCTCCGGATAGCCTACAGACCTCGTTCTCCAACGTTAAACCGGGGAATTATACCTATCCTTGAACCGCTGCAGCGTGGTCAAAATTGCCAAAAGGAAGGGTGATCTGGAGGAACGAACGCTATTTGGCGCGACGACGAGGTCGCTGGAACGAAAGTAGCGAGGCGGCAGGAAAATAGGATAGAGAGGAGATCGATGAAGAAGCATGGGAGTATAGGTTAGAACAACGACAGCGGGAATTACGCAATGGAAAGGGTGGATGTTTCCAGCTGGACACTCTTCACGGTCACATTTTCAGCCGGTGGATCAGATCGATCTCGATTTAAAACAATGATCGAGCGCGTCGAGGACGTACGCGGCGTTCCTCGGTCGGCGTGAACACGATGCTGCCACGGGGGCCTTGGGTTTCACTTTCGACACATCCTGGAGAGCCCTCCGCTGCAGCCTTCACCCACATGCTCGTTCTTCTCGATCCCCCACGTACAGCGGCTCCGTTCAGCCGGCGTTTCGTGTGGACGCGGCTTTATCGCGCGCCCGGAATCTCGACACCTTCGCGGCGGCCACGTTGATCGAGTAATTACTCGTGTCCATAAAAGTTGACGCGAGTATTACAATGAGAGAAAGTGGCAGAGAGTCTCGTCGAATACAGCGTGTACTCATGGTGTAGCTGTCACACTCCGCCTAGGTATTTCGTTTTTAATTTCGTTGCTTTCCCAAGGGATTCGACCCGAATGCTTCGCATACTCGAATGTACCGGCTGGCGAATGTGCCGCTGATCTATGTGTCGGTTCTCTGTGTCCTTGATCGATGGAATGTTCGCGCGGATTAATTGCATATGGTATTAAGCGGGAAACGATATTCCGCGTTTAGTTCTCGTAGAATTCGAACAGACACGTGGGCTTAAGAGCGATTTTAAAGTTTCCATGTAATTAGAGTAGATGCTTGTTATTGTGCGAATGGGATTATTGTAATTAGGACGTTAACAGTCACGATCTGCGAAATATGGAAGCGAGAAATGAATACACGTTTAACCGTAGTCGTAGAACGAACGTAATCGAATTAACGGGAAACGAATGGCAATAAATGCTGCTCGTTAAGGAGAAATTATGCTCGAGCAAACACTGCATTCCTTGACTTGCCGATTTCCAATATTATCTCCCAACTACATCACAATGCGCACGCAGATCTCGTCTACAGCCATACGTTTTACTTTAACCACATACTTTAATTTCTTTGCTCGAAAGTAAGCCTGGGTAAGGTCGTAAAAGGTATCGCACAATGCCACGAAGAAAGAAATTACTAGGGTGGAATTGACTCGCGCGTTCTGCGTTTCCTCGTTATTCCGTGCTTCGCGTAAGAAGCACCCAAGGTGGCGCCTAGGACGGCATTCCGAATAAATTGCGGAAGGGAGGCGCGTAGAGTACGCGTGTCGGTGGAAAAACGTGTTGGCACTGCTTTCGCCTTTTTCCCTCTATCTTGTTCACCTTTCGAGATTCCCGCGTTGTTAACACACTGGCGAACACCTCTGTACGACTGTCGTTCGTCATGCTGCAAAGTACAGTGCCGTCCGTATATATGGCCACCAGTCTGCTGTGGAACACCTTCCTTTTCACGTGGCCTACAAGAATTTGCGAGTATCCAGACCTACGCACAAATTCGGTACGTGTAAACTGTAAAAATATTCGGAATTTTTGAAAAGATTAATTGTATTTATATTTCGTTGATTTTAGTAACACTTAGTTTGGCTAAGAACCCAGTGTGGGGATCTTAACAGTGTCGTTTCGGTATCGTTTCGTGGACGTACGCTCTCGTACTATATATGGCCAGGCTAGATCCCGATCGTAGGCCATATAAGTGACCAGTATCGTATATCGCGTTTCCTAGATCGATCCGAGAATTAACCGATGGGACTATCCGGTACATCAACGAACCGTTACATCGGCATATTCGATTAGCTATTAACCGATGAACAGTCGAGGGAAAAAAGTGCCACGTCGATACAGCCACCGATTCGACACAGGAATGAACGGATACACCAGAGGACGAGACGGTGGAAATAAAATAACAACGATACAGGGTGTCTTGTGAAAGCGGTGCCGTCGGTGGGCCCACGGTCTCTCTAATCATTCTTTACGGACACGAAGACGTCGTATCGCGATTTCACGGCCGCTATTCGCTCGATCGTTCTTTCTTCCCGAGAAATAAAACAGACGGCGTGGGTACGGACGGCAGCAGCCAGTCGCATCAGGCTCGATCCGATACTGTTAACTCTTCCCGCGAAATTCACGAATCATCCGCGCATCCGTTGTCTCTCATCCTCCGTTTTTCTCTGCTCTGTTAGCGAAAGCGATGATTTCCACTGGACTCGACGGTTGGGTGCCACACACGCTCGGGTGTCGCAAATCACGGGAGATAGGGGCTTTGGACACGACTAGTTTGATGGTCGAGCGCAGCCAGGTTTCCAGAGTACCTTTATCCCGAGCGAGATTATCTTCGCGAGATTATTCTCGAGTTACGACGGATTCGTGGCCCATAGAATATTTTCTTACTCAAGTAGATGCTTTACTGGACGTGGACCAGGATCTGTGGTAGATCTGGCCGTTTCAAAAAGCGTTTTATGCCTTTTTAAAGGGTCAATTAAAGTTCCCGTTTCTTCCCAATGGACCACCCTGTGCACGGATTTATTTACGTCGTTTCTTCATGCGTCGTTTCGAGGAAACCGGCGCAATAAGCTTGACAGTCTCTCGTCGAAATTGTCAGAGGAGTATCCCCTAGGCAAGAAGCCGAGAGTCACTAGGGAACAACAGGAGAGGTGTAAAATGGCCGCCCTCCGGCCGAGAGACTGCGCTCCGAGTACCGTCTTTACCCTTTAATTTATAATGGTACCGTCACGACGAGATTCCGCGCGAATTTTATTCCATCACCATGAGATTTCCGCCGTTTCCTTCCGGCTCACAGGCCGATGACTCTTTCTCGAAGACTAAAGACAGGAAATGCGAACGAATGCAAAGTGGCTCAATGATCACTAGCTAACTTACCGATGTCAAAGCGGCGGTAATCCAGAATTCTCCAGGAATACTGCAGATTTGTCACGGTCTTCATTGACATCGAAGACAGAGATGATTGTGGAAGCTTGAAATGAGTTTCACTGTGGTTACCTGGAATCGAAAAAGACGAGTCATCGTTCGTCTCAGTCGCTGGACAGTCCACTGGCCGGATGTTTGCTCGTTCACAGTTACTGCACTCGAAAATGCATTTCGACAAACGCTGATAGCCATCGGTTTTCCTCCATGGGTATTACGAACATACAGTTTGATACTTTTCTCCTGTATTTGCCGTACGTATAATCGAGGGAAAGCTCGTTTAACGATCTGTTATTCTTCCGCGAGGGAACAAGGCTAATGCTGGAACCACTAGACCAATCTGGTTCCAGACTCTTGGTCTTTGCGGTCACTGTGGAAAAATGAATTTTCACTTTTATCGAATAATAACGTAATCGTTAAATTGTCCAATAAGTAATATGAAACTTTTTTAGCAGACGGTGAAATTTGTAGACCAAATTATATTTGGTGAACCTATTTTTATTTAAAAGAAAATCACCATTGTTTCATACTAAACATACCGACATTACGTTCTTACCAATTTAGCGTAACGATATATTTTCTAGCTAAATGTAAATTTTATATTTTATCGATTATTGTTAGTTTATTCTTTATTAATATTAATTTAGTATTTTATATATCTTTTACCACGCTAATTGAATCATTAATTCGAAAGTGGTAAGCAAGTAATATTACTACAAGGGTATCATGGGATATGAAAGTCGAAAAGTGATTAATTAACGTGTCAGTGTATATACTTATTCATTCCAGTTATTTTAATTACAACCCACATATGCTGTTTATACACGCATTACGTGTCATTGGTCCGAATATTAAAAGAACGACGAGGAAGTCGCGAGATGGCTTCCTCCGAGTGTAAGATAAATGCAAAACGAGATAACTTTTTGGGCCCCGGTCATCAGTGAAATCCGAAAGACATGCTCGACGGGCAATTACATAACTAATCCGCTACTCGACGAGTCGTAATGTTTCCTGAATCAGTGTTAGCATCACGCCGGTGGCTATCATTATCGTAAGCGACAGTTAATAGTCTCGAATGGAGCTATGCAAATGGACGAAGCGATTGTTCCTTTTTACAGAAAATTCAAGCTCTACCCCGCGGCGGAATTTATTACGCGAGCTCGCGGTGAAAACAAACCATATCTCTGAACTCCCGCGTCGAAGAGCGGGGATAACGATTAACTGATTTCTCGACGAAGAAAAGTATTACGTACAAGTGAACTTTATACTTTCTTTGTATTAGCTTTTCAAGCGATAGGTTACGTAATAGTGAATCTTCTTTGCCGTTACTATCTCACGAAGAAATTCGCGACTCGGGGAGTTGAATTGGGGAGGAAAACTAGTGCGAAGTTTCGGAAAGAAGCATTATCGAAATTTAGAATGAGATACGATGGGTCAGGAAAGTGTTCGAACGCTATATTTCACGAGAATTCTCTGACCCAAAAATTCCAATTTTAATAAAAGTTTACGTGCGCGTGAAGGATAACGAGTAACACACGAAGTCATTTTTCTGTCGATAGGAAATAACGTTGAGGGGGTAAAATCAACGATTGTTAAAAATTTAATCTAGGGATAGAACAAAGCTATTTAATTTATAGTACTCTTTTATCCTGTAGTAAAAATTTCTCCCTATGGGGTCCCATTTAAGAAACAAAAGATTGTTAAAGGTTTAATCTGTTGTTTCTTAAATGGGACCTCATAGGGAGAAATTTTTACGTTTAATGTAGCTGTATAGTGATGCAGGATAGAACAGAGCTATTCGAATAAGGAATATTTAATTTATAGTGATCATTTATCCTACAGTAAACATTTCTCCCTATGGGGTCCCATTTAAGAAACAAAAGATTGTTAAAGGTTTAATCTGTTGTTTCTTAAATGGGACCTCATAGGGAGAAATTTTTACGTTTAATGTAGCTGTATAGTGATGCAGGATAGAACAGAGCTATTCGAATAAGGAATATTTAATTTATAGTGCTCATTTATCCTACAGTAAAAATTTCTCCCTATGAGGTCCCATTTAAGAAACAAAAGATTGTTAAGAGTTTAATCTGTTGTTTCTTAAATGGGACCTCATAGGGAGAAATTTTTACTATAGGATAAAAGAGCACTATAAATTAAATATTCCTTATTCGCATAGCTTTGTTCTATCCTGCATCACTATACAGCTACATCAAAAAGAAACAGAGATTGGACTGTAACTTCGAATAATGATTTCACCCATATAAAGATACATCTACGAATAAAAGGGATTAATTCATGTGTAATTCGTTGCATTTTGCATACGCGCATACTTCCATTAAAATCAAAATTTTTCAGTAAGTGTATTTCTTTGAAACATGTATGGCGTTCGAGTCTTTCGCGAATCATAGTATATCAAAGAAGGGTAAGAAGAAATGTATGGTAAATTAAAATATTCCACCGTTTGTCGAGAATAACAATAATGAGAATAAGTAATCGAACAAAGAAAATTTAGTATTTTATATCCTAAATTTCAAGTGCTCAGCGAGTAGCGTGCAACGATATATCATAGTCAGCGCTAAAAGGGTTAAGTACGCGTAAAATCAGCCGGAGATACTCCGGAGCACAACGGAAAGTAAAATGTAGGATATGGCGAAATTAGCATGCAGGTATATTAATAGTATTTACACGCATCGACCGGGTGGTCCATTGTAAGCAATTATCCTCGGGCCTATTAAAGAAACACATTATTAACACAGTTGATCCCCGTGATATCGAAAATAATCGTTAGGCCGGTTCTCGAACGGGCCTGCATCCACTTACCCAGATATATAACTCGTACGCCATATGTGCACTCCGATGCATCGCATTGCTTTTCATTTATGCACCTACCTATGTAAATGAGAGTATTATCTGAAAGTATCTACCGCTACGCCGGATCCGCTATGCCTATGGAACACCGTGTGACTCCTTGCTCCTTACCGTTCTTGTTCGATTCTTTCCACCTCGGTATGCCTTCCTACGGCCTCCCCACGGCTTCCTTGTTCGCCTCTTCCCGTTGCTCCTGCACTTCAAACCCGACCTCTCCCGCTGATCCTTGTCTTTCGTGGTTCCTGCCTCTGCTACCCTTCCTCCTCCACGTCCTCTTCGCCATCCTCGTCCACGTCCTTCCTTCGCTGCTCACCGATTTTCCTCTCTTCCAAAGATCTCCCGCGGAGATTGCGCACGTGTTGACTTTGCATTTAGTTGTAGACCGTGTTTACGACCTGCTCTCCCGCACTATCGCGAATATGAGAGTTCCGAGGATCCTAGGCACTGCTCGGGGAAAATCCTAGGAATCTTAGGCTTCGTTTGACAGCTCTCTGTCGAGATGCTGCGCCGATCCTTTATGGATCAAATTGGATATATTCGCGGAGTCCAGGAGAGTTCACGATCGTCTATGTCGCGTTACAGGGTAGGGGGTAAGTTGGGGGTAGCTTCGGGTGTCAATGGATTTGGAGATGGTTTTGGAAACAGGTTCGACTGATAGCCTATTAATTTTTGTCCACTGACTGTCTATTAATCGGTTGCCAAGACAAATAATAATTTGTTATTTAATATCGAGGTACAACTAGTTAATTTATTCTGGAAGCTCTTAGAGCATAGCCGGTAGGACGTGTGCATGATGTTGAATCGCAACCAGTCGATGAGACGTTAAGATTCTTTTTCTGTCAGAATTTAATGATCCTGTTCGATTGTCAATATAACCTTCCATTGTAAATATCTCCTGGTTTCGAGAACGTTCGTTTCCCGTGGCACGAGAATAACAGAGGCGTTGACGCGATCGAGGGATATGTATTTCCGCCTTTTAGGTCGCCGCAGACCCATCGTTTTCAAAATAAGCTGACTCGTCGTTCAGTTCGACTCGGTGTTATTGTCATACATGCGAACGGAAGATCGCCAACGGACTCTCGCTAATCCTATTACCCTCGACTGTAGGACGTTCGTTTTCTTTGGCACGGGAATAACAGGCGTCACTGTTTCCTCCTTTCGCCATTTTCGCCATTCGTCACCCGACATTACCGGGATGAACATCTTCGACGTTCAACGACGCGAAAACAAAAGTCACGGTCGATAAGTGCTCGTGTGCAGTGATAAGTGAAAACGGAAGAGTGTGCGCATCTCCTAGCTTCTCTCCAGAGGGACATTCGTTTTCTACGAAATGGCATGGAGAACGACACACACGATCGGTACGTATTTCCATCTCTCGGGTCACTCGTGACACAACGAGTCAGGGATCCTTGGATAGGAAAGGCAAAAGCCTGTGCAGTGATCAGTGAAAACGGGGGGATCAACAGCCTGCTCGAGTCTATCGAGCTTCACAGTCGTTTCTGCCGCGGACACGCGACTTCCGGTGACAATGACGAGGCAGCCTCCGTGACAGGTCCTCGGGGACCACCTGACGAGAAGCCGAATGGCAGCTCGACAGGGAGATTGTCATCCTGAAGAAGCGACTCAATCTGCGGATATCCTCGTGTCGCCGCCATAATTAAACTCTAACGCATCGTCCGACGCGAACACTCTCTCACGGTTTTCACCTAGAAACCGCTAATCGCTTAGGAGAAGGTTCTCAGCTTTCGATCGTGCTTCGAGAGTCGCGATAGAGGCACTTATCTCGTTAGATACGAGGAATCGATACGGAACGAGTAATCCTTTTATGCGAGATAATACGACGTTCTTTCGCTAATTACACAACTTCAATTATGTATCCGCCGATAAGATCGAAGATCGCGAAGACAAAGGGATCGTCGAACCTGGCAGATATCGATAATACGAAATTAGCCGGCGGAAAGGTATCGCGTACAAGGTTAACATCTGTTCGATTCTTCGATATCTGGTCGTTATCGAACCTCCCGATACTTTGTTAATCTCCTTAACCTCGTAAGCTTTATCCTCCGATGAAACCTTCCGATTATTCTCCACGAGATGCCAGTCTGTTTCGCATCGCATTAACGTTGTAATACTTTCGCAAATCCGCGCGCGTCCATTAAAAATCCCCGAGTCCGATGGGATCCGAGATAATCTAACTCGCGAGGAAATCGAGCGGTACACTTTGAATTGATAAAGTGGAAAATAGATAGAAACGAATGGGAAGATAGAAATAAAAGAAGGAAGGAAAACGAGTGGAGAGTCGTGTCACTTTTACCTAAAAGAAAATTCGTAAATCAACGTCCTTGGTTATCAGGACGTAGCGCTGCAGGGTTAGTCGCGTCGTCCCGATACGTCGTCGAGATAAGTCCGGTTGGCTAGCCGGAGATATCGATCTGCTTTGCATAATCACGTTCATTAATCAACCGTAGCGAACAACTTGGCCTGGGTCAACGTCGAGACGAGACGTCTCGCGATGCTCGCATTTTGCGCGAGAAAGCCGTGGGGACGGGCGTGTCCGATCGAATTCTTCGTGGGAATCGTCCACCTGTCGTCAATTGCCACTCGAGTAAGGATCTTCTGAAAGTAATCTCCAAATTTCATCTTAAATTTTTACTCCTAATCCGAACTCCTCAAATCCAAACGTAACTTTATCTACCCTAGTGCTCTTCGTCCTACAAAAAGGTAGCAAGTACAGCCTCGTAGGAACGCTTCCTGCGCTGCTATGGAATTCATTTTTGCACCTGGAATCCCCTAGGAAAACCCTCGATCAATCTACACCTCTCACCCTATCACGCGCTCTATAGCAGAGATGCTTTTTGCCCGATTCGATCGAGACCGAGTCTTTGGCCGGTGTGTCGAGTGCGATGAATGGGTGCACCGTTTCTAGTTAAGTCTGAACGAAGTCCGTGGTAATTAACGGGCCACGCGTTACACATTCGCCGACGAAAGAGGCGAGGAGAGAAGCAGAGGCAGCCGTTTCGACCCTGTTCCCTCGACTCGATCGATGGCTGGCTTATTATTTCCCTCTCGCGTCGATTTCACGGTCGCCAACGAGTTCTTCGCGTGAAAGGTGAATTTCAAACGGGTCCTGGTTGCGTAATGAACCGCGG
>NW_016939135.1:0-8313 GCF_001483705.2 Eufriesea mexicana | reverse complement strand
TCAGCCGTTGCACGACGCGCCACGACGACTGTAGATCGCGTGGATCGTTGGTCGATCGAGGAAGCGGCGTCGACATTCTGATTGAAAATGGTACGAGATACCGCGTAGCGGTTTTCTATTAAAAAGTCTGGAACAAGCGCGAGTTGGCTATATTAATTTTCTTCTAGGCCACGATGATTCCACGCTATCCTCGGCGAGTCTTAAGCGCCTCGACGCATCGCCACGGTGCTCCACCGGGGTAATTACATTTCTAGGAACGAGTGATCCTTGAATTTACCGGGGGGTCGTCGGGAAACTTCTCGCGGCAACAGCCTGCAGATAAAACTGGTCGTTGCTCGGTAATTAACCCGTTCAACCATTGGAGTCTGGCACTGGACGCAAGGCTGCTTCGAGAATAGCCTCGCGCATTTCAATGACGTCTAACTTGTCTGCCAGTTGGTCGCAGGTGATACGCGTAATCTGGTTTCCACTTTGTTCGCCAAGTACTCTATGGGAATGGTACTTGAGAGATATTGCTTTAAACTCTCCGTTGCTTTGTATCACGCCGCATACAGAGTGTCCTGTGGCATGTGAGATGTGAGTGTCCTCGGGAATGGTCCATCTGTTGTGTTCGCTTACTATATCTGTATGTCCTATGACACTGTTTCGCGTTCTTCACAGACTCCACACGCGAAAACGATAAGAAGGATTGTATAAAATTGAGCACGTCGAGTAGGTATTGAATGAGGAGTTTCCAAGTTATTATTGGTCGGCTTTCATTGCATAATCTCGTATTTTTAGCCGGAATAAGTCACGTTTTCGTAACACCTGCTATTAACTCTTCGTTAACGAAATCACGAACACGTCAGTGCGGTTTTCAAAGTGTTAACACGTTGTATCTGTTTACCTTCGTGTGACGTGTTTCGAAATTAGCTCCTCGTATTTGAACACCAGTCAAGAGACGTTTCATCATTGGCTCTCTGACCCTTTCCATTTAACCAGGTATCGCTCGAACTTCGTGGAAGCCTCGTATGATTCTGTCTCGTACCGTTTCCTAGATAATTTCGTAGATAAATAGAGCACATAGTATACATATTTATAAGAGCTTCTTTTACCGTTTCCGTGCGTAGAATGCATCCCTGAAGCGGCTCGCTGCTCAGAGACACCCTGTATACTCGCGAGTGGTTATGGCGTAGATGACTGTTGGGTATGACTGTTGATGAACTGAAGCTCCGAGGATGTTGCACGTTGGCGTCCTTGCGCTTTTAGTAGAGAAAAGTCACGGAACGAGGTCTCCACTGCGATCCCTGCATGTAGTTTCACGGTATCTGCTGAAATCATCGCGTCCACGAACGCGATCGCTGTGTAACTCTGCCGAGATATCCGGATTATGGTTGCAGCCTTCGTCCAAGAGGCGTGATCGCGTGGACGTTACGCGAGGTCTCGCTCTCGAAGTTCGAAATTCTTCTTTTCATCCAGGTTTCTTCTATAAGAGGATTTCTTTTGTATCCAAGCTGAGACACTTAAATCCCCGTTCCGCTAACTGTACCGGCTCCCAGCCAGAGGCATCTCTCGGCTTCGGGGACAGGATGAGGAGGAGCGAGCACGGAAATTCTAAGCGTGCCTCGTAAATTTCGCGAGGGGAAGGACACACTGGTCGACATTGAAAGTTGACGAACGGTACCACGGTGTTAACGGTGTTCCCCGTAATTAAGTAAATCGCGTCGCGACTATTCGCGTGTCTCTCGTCTCGTACACGAAGGAGCAGGGAATGCGAGGAAAGCCGTTCGTAGTAATTAGGGTATCGCTTGTTCACGCGAGATTCTGTACAGTTAACCAAATATCGGCCATCGCGGGAGTGTGCTTTTAACGCAACGCACGCGTCGGTCGATGAATGCAGACGCGTGCGTTCGAAGGAGGCAACAAGTGGTGGCCATCGAAATTGGAACGACACGTAGGGATTAATCGAATGCCCAGGTGTCGGAGACGAAGATGGCGATTGACTTCTTCCATTGGGATTTAATCGAAGTCCGCGTTATGGCAGAGTTCGGTACATCCTGTATAACTTTAAAGCGAGCGAATAAAACTTAAAGGCTAGCAATAAAGTATAACGGATACTACTAACGTGGTTAATTTTGGCTGTGCTTATATTTCTAGTCGCGTTTAATTGTGAATAATTACGAAAATAATTTACAGCTATATATCCATATATTTATGCGGTATATTATATTAATGTATCTTGAGAATTTTCTCACTCGATCGTTCACCGGTTTCGACATATTGTTTGTTGAAGTTTTCCTGAAATAAAAATATCGTTTAGGTAAGAAAAGGAAAACTAGAAATACCGGTGAATAAGATAAAAATGACATTACGAATCGCGGATTATTAATGTCTCCGCGGTATTCTCAGTCGAGTACGGAGGATTAATTGTTAGAGCGATTAATCACTGGATCAGTGTCTGCGTCACAATGACAATTTTTCTGTGTTCATCTGCCCACCTGACCATTCCAGTTTGCTAGACGAGATGCCGATTGCTCGGGATACAACCGTGAGAAGAAAGAAACGTTATACCAGTTTAGAGAGGACTTTGTAGAGACCACGGCAGATTTAGATAGAGCGATTGCGTAGGTTAATTGTCGTGTGCCGACCAGTTTAACCGCTTATTTCACTTTAATATCCGTCTCTTTTCACGAACACGGTATCCCAGGAATCTCTGGAATCTCAGTCGTTTCTAGCCAACGTTTTCCACTTCCGCGAAGTCTTCTAACATTTTCGTGCACGCGGTTTCGAATTTAAATCGCTCTAGCGCGCCTTCTCTCCAAAAGACAGGGGGAAAAATGGGAAAAATGGAGAAGGAAAAACGGAGAAAAAGAAGAAAATATATATACGTGTGTATCGCAACATGGAGGATCGGTCGGGATAAGAAGCGGTTTCAGAAATTCACGAAGAACCCAGCCGCGGATCTCGAGGCTGAAGAACCACCGAGACGAAATGCGAAACGAGCAGTGCTTGCGAAATAATTCGCGTGCATAATTGGTTCAAGGTTATCAAGTACCGTTGCTCCTTGGAAACGCTCGGACATCGTATCGATCAGGAGGCCTGGTTTCTCATTCCCGAACACAGCTGCGAGTAATTTTAATTACCACCCAGTGTCTCTGTGTCTTCATTCAACCGATATTTCGGTACACCTTCAATGGGCTCCATTGAAAGAACCCATTGTCCGGCTAATCCCCTCTGAAAGGAACTGCTGTTAACCTCGCTCCTTTATCGTCCCGTGATATACCTGCTTAAATCGCCGACCATAATGGAGACCTAACAACCGTTACATTTCGCTGAACGTCGTGACAATTTCATTTAGACCACTGCCATAAACTCGGCCGGCGAGTACACGGATCCAACGAAGGTTGTCGGAAATGAGCCTGCTCCTCTTCACGGGAGCTAAAGCTGGAACAACGAGCCGGTGGGTGGCAGAGGTTGCGAGAGAACATCGATGACTTTATGACGCGGATGACTGACGTGGAAAATACTACGATCCATTGACGGTACGCGGACACAGGCGTCGCAGAGGATCGAATCATCCTACGTAGCCATGGCGAAAGTAAGTACGAGCACACGATTGTTCGAAGCGGCCGCACGGATCCGATCGGACCTGTCGATAGGCTGGCGAGGGTTAATTGAAGAGCACGTACGTCGAACACCTTCGACCCAGCGACCCGATGGATGACACGATCGCTGCTTCATTAAAAACCATCCTTCCCCGATGCACCCCGTTTTATCGACGATGAAGTTGTTGCTCGCTGGAACGGCCGCTGCGGAGTATCTGGCACGTTTAAGGAATCGAGCTGCTAATTTAGCCGATATCGTAAGCAAGCTCGTCGAAAGAGAAACGACGAAGAAGCGTAATTAATCGCCGTGACGTGAACCTTGGTCGCCCTGCTGCTGCGACGACGCGACGATTATTGTCAGCGATCGTCACGCGCGTATGTCGAAGACCTTAGACCCGGCGACCCGTTGGATGACATCATAATTCCTTTACAGGGTACGACGGCTTTGTGCCGTGCTTTCGGATGACATAAATGGGAAAGAGGCACATCTCGAGGTAAGTAGGTAGTCCGAGCGAACAGCGCGATTAACGTAGGTCGAGTGGTAAATGGTTATTCTTGCCGGTGAACTTCATGGTTAGGCTGGTGGTCACTCCTGAGGGGTGATTTCGATGATAATCTGGTATACGGATTTTTTCATGCTATAATTCGATGTTTTAATGTTTCTCGATGTAAGATAGTCGAGTGTTTTCATCTTTCGAGCCTAAATGATTGGATGCTTCGAGGTTCAGGTCTCTAGTGTTCCGATAACTTCGATCCTGTAGTCCATTATCGTTAATAACCTGACGCTTCCAAGGTTCTGTCTGACGGTAATTTCGCTTGGTCCATCTTACACCTCAGGCTGTGGGAAAAAGCAAGTTATCAAGCGGAAACGACTTGTTAGAAGCTATCAACGAATTTGTAATGTCTCGGTGATCGTGACAGTCGACTGGCCACGAAGTGTGGGAGCGTGAGATGACAGAGCCGCTGGTGAACGATGCCGGGGAAAACAATGGAAGAGGGACAGGTTGCAGCGATTATTGGCAAAGCGTTGTTACAATGGAGTTTTAAATTTGAACCGCAATCACTCTGGTAATTTTTCGGCTCAACGACTTCCGAGAAATCGGCTGGAAATAATAAGTTCAAGTACGGGACCAGGCTTTGACTGATATCTCGTTTACGTTATGGCTGCCGCTTTCCGATAGATTTGAGTTCGTCATACCGAGCTAGCTCCAGGCTACGTAATTCCCATGTACATTGTAACATGGAGTGTGCATTTGCGTGTCGAATCGAGTTCGATGAATTCTAGTCTGATGCATAACGCGAGTGTTTGCTCGCGCGCACCCTTGCTCGTTGCTGCTATAGATCGAGTTCATCGATCTGTAATTAGCGATTTACCGTAAATTACGAGAGGTGAGTTATCGGTTCGGTCAATCGATATCCACGGAATCGGTACGGTACTTACGTGCTTACGCACCAAGTGGAAAGGTCGGAGGTCGTGTCTGAGAACCACGTTTTCCGTTTACTGGCTCTTCTTCTGCACCCTAATCGGTCACCGTACCTGAATTGTACTAACGATCGAGGATAGATTAGGCACTACCCGATTTGCCTTGTAATCAGCAGACTTTTTCTAATCATTTATTAGAAACAACAGGATATGAACTCATAACCAGCTGGCAGGTCATTTTTTCTCGTCGTCATTATTTTAATCGACCCATGGCAGCTCGAGCAGGAAGATTTCGATATTCAATACTCGCTGGCAAGGATGGTGGTCAAAAAGTCGAGTGAAAAAGTGAAACTAACTGGCGATATAAATTGCGTGATTTTAAATGAAAAAATGCTCAACCACCAACGTGTAATGCTCCTCGAATCTCCGATTGAATAACAGAAAAAGGAGAGTAACAGGACTGTTTGAGGATGACCGGAAACGCTAGTTACAAACCATTTCATAACCTTCCCTAACCGCCTATGCACCTGGCGGCATTTCGCAACGCTAAAGTACCGGGAGAGCGATGCATCTCTCCCAGTTTCGCGGAAACTTTTGCAACGATCCACGAATCCCGAAACCTCGTTCTACGATAATGCAATTAACACGTGGTCCGGGGAAATAACAAAAGCCGACGATAGATGGGAGACGATCGAACCGTGACAGGGAACGACCATGAAATCGGTTCGACTCTCCCACGAAGAGGATCGGTGCCGATCTCTATGGCGATGCTGCATCTTCGTGAAACGGATATCTGACGAGGCTGCATCGGGTTCAAGCACTTCTTCGTTGAAACAAACTAACCACTTTCTTGTAGCTTCTAGATATAATTAAAGATCATAGTTCTATGTGTAATCAACGATATATCACAATACTGGCATATAAAATTTGTCAAATTATTCTGCTTCGAGGAAGCATTTGGGAACCGTTTAAATTTGGTTAGATTAATAATAAGGATATAGGAAATTCTTATTCTAGAAATTCGAAGAATAGTTTAGTATTTGATAGTTCTAAGTGGCACGAACTTAATTCAAGAACTGAAAACGATAATTAGAACCACTTTCTTGTAGCTTCTAGATATAATTAAAGATCATAGTTCTATGTGTAATCAACGATATATCACAATACTGGCATATAAAATTTGTCAAATTATTCTGCTTCGAGGAAGCATTTGGGAACCGTTTAAATTTGGTTAGATTAATAATAAGGATATAGGAAATTCTTATTCTAGAAATTCGAAGAATAGTTTAGTATTTGATAGTTCTAAGTGGCACGAACTTAATTCAGGAACTGGAAACGATTATTAGAACCACTTTCTTATAGATTCTAGACATAAGATCGTAGTTCTATATGTAATCCACGATATATCAGAATTCTGAATTTAATCTGGATTCAACGAATCCCCATTTAAATCCAGGCATCATCGTGTCACCGTAACTTGGTCGGAAAATAAAACGTGACGTGCGAACGAGGTTTTAGCGACCTACGCAATTCACGAGCAAACAATAGTCAAGTGATATCATAACTGGAGGACTTGTCACGACAAGTGACAACCGTACAAAGACGATGGTGTACAATGCGAAAGCACGTTGGTCGATTCTGTTTGAGAATCGATTTCTCGACTTGGCCAGGATCGTATAGCCGTTCCCTTCCTCGTTTATTATTCCGCGTTCTATCTAACCGAATAACCATTGCATCCTTCCTTTCTTGGATCTTCCATGGTGCAAACTCCGCGAAATGGCGTAACGGTGAATTTCCTATGGTATATCACAGAAATATGTATGTCGCTCACCGTTTGCAATTCTCCGAAGAAGATTCGACGATCGAATTCGTTCTTGGTTGAATTGTGTTTTCCGCGTCGATTATGGTCGTCACTGAACAAGCACAAAGTTAGGACCAAATATGGCAAAAAACATATTTCAGTTGATATTATGAATATATATCATATTTTTGTATTTTATAACTACAAATACTATCGTAGCATAAATATCATCGCCATTTTTATCATAATAATAATTATTTTTATCATATTTTTATTTTGCTTTATTTATTATTTGATGTGACGTGATTCGGGGCTTTTTTGAGATTAAAATAATAATAAACCATATAATATACGAATATATTACAAAATAATTGAAATAGAAAATATACTACATGCTAGGAATATTTTGGCATTAGTGAAAATATATTATTAATTGTATTATTAATTAATAATGTCGTCGAGGGGATTAAGCATTTTTTAATTTGTTACTTCCGTACCAGAAGCATATTTGTATTTATTCTTTTGTTATTAATAAATATAAGAGACATTGTTTGATACTCTACAACAATACTGTAGCACATGGCTATTTCAAACAAAACGCATCTTCCCGCGAAAATGAGGCACAGCTTGACCAATCACAGCCCCCCACCACTAGTCGACGCGATCCAACATGCCGGTAGCACATGGTGGAATGTTTATACCGGTTAACGTGAAACTTTCGGTATCGGAACAAAACGTTTCGTGACGTAGTAATACTATTGATCAGCGTTTTCATTACTGTAACCGAGGGAATATATGTCCAAGAGTACTAATACGCGGTATCAGTTATTGCTTCGGAAAATTGAATTGCAGGTTACTGTCGCAACATTGTCGTGATATTACGAATGGACAATAGAAGTTTAAGAAATTGAGAAAACTATAACAAAATCAGGATAACTACTGTGAACATTTGTTCGGTAATAATATAACACACGTGGAAAAAAGTAATAATGCAAATAGTTTAACGATACATGTGTGAAATGAACTGCAGTGAGTGCGAATCATATAATACAACAGAACAGTCAAATATCATCGATCGTACATAGCAGAATTCGACCGTCCACCGGAACATTGGTTAGCAGTGCACGCAACAGGCAGTTTCTTAATACTTTTTTCTCAATCCTTCGACGATTTCGACGGTGCATATGTGAAATAAAGTGATCAAGTGTAAGTGTGTGTTAAATCGTGTTGTGTCGTTACGTGTCGTCTAGATATTCGAAATTTCGATCTTGCTTTGACATATTCCGATATTACTAGATAGAACAGAATGTTTCTTAATCAATAGGCTAATTTTCTCTGATTTCCACTGTTCATTTTCAACGTATAGTGACGGAAGCGTGAGTGCGTGTGAAATCGTATTACCTCGCTACGTTCCTTCGGTTACATAGATGAAATCGCTGCTTCGGTTAGAATATTTCGTTATCACTAGTTAGAATAAACTCTTCTTTAATCAGCAGACCTAACTT
>NW_016939134.1:0-212 GCF_001483705.2 Eufriesea mexicana | reverse complement strand
TTCTCTGGCAAGTAGATGGCTGCACTTGCCATTGGATTGAAGGCGTTAGGCGCCCTATTTGCCAAGCTATGACAGATTATAGATTTTGAATGGACCTATTCTCTGGCAAGTAGATGTCTGTACTTGCCATTGGATTGAAGTCGTTAGCTGATCTATTCACCATGCTATAGCAGATTACAGATTTTGAATAGCCCTATTCTCTGGCAAGTAGA
>NW_016939133.1:0-223 GCF_001483705.2 Eufriesea mexicana | reverse complement strand
GCACAGAAGTCAATGCCATCCTTTCCTAACCTAACCAAACGTAACATAATCAAACGTAACCTAGCCCAACCTAACTTGACTGGATCACCCTTGCTGACTTCCGCAGATCCAACCAGAATATACTAGAGCACAGTAGAGCGCAGAAGTCCGCTCTAGATCGTGTAGATCGACGCGGCGTTTCAGTGTACAGAACAAATGTCAAAGATATCCTAACCTAACCTGA
>NW_016939132.1:0-5033 GCF_001483705.2 Eufriesea mexicana | reverse complement strand
AGATTTCCAAACCTCACATGCCCTAACCTTACTTATCCGAACGTAGAATAAATAAATGCAACGGGCCGCTGCCACAATACTGGCCTCTGCATCCCAGAGCAGAATATAGTAGAGCACAGTAGAGCGTTGAAGTCCACCGAAGTTAAGTGCGTACTGCGAATGTCAAACCTGTTCGAACCTAACGCATGCTAACGTAACGCATCCAAACATAGCCTAACTAAACATAACGAACCGAGACCATAATTACTGGCCTCCCCAGAGTCTAGCATGTTATTGTAGAGCTATGTGCATCCTACAGATTCACCGATTAGAAGTCAATAACAGAAGACAACTGTTTCCCATCCTAACCTATCAAAACTTAATACACACAAACGTGACATGTCGTAACATAACGTGCGACGACCTATATTGCCGGCCAGCCAAGAGACAAGCAGAATATACTAGAGCACAGCAGGGCGCAGAAAGCTACCGAATGGCACTGTACAACACAAAAGTCAATGCCACCCTAGCCAAACGTAACGTAACATGACCAAACCAAACGTAACCTGTCTTAACTTTCTTGCCACGAGTGCTATTGCTGGTCTGCCCAGAGTTGAGCAAAGCATAGTAGAGAAATGAAGAGAGCAGGAATACATCGATAGACTTGTATAGCACAAAAGTCAAAACTATTCCATCCTAACCGAAAAAAACTCAATATGAGCAGACGTAACGTAGCACAACCTGGCGTCCCATGAAAGCTATTACTGGCCTCAAAAGAGATAATTGGAGAAGAGCAGAGCAATGTGGAACGCTGAAATCGTCCGAATAACAGCGTATAGCGAAAAAGGAAGAGGTATCCTAACCTAACCTATCCCAGCCTAGCCATGCCAAGCGTAACTTAACTCATCCTTGTGTTCCGAGATCACCATTGCTGGCCTCCCCACAGCTAAGCAGGGAATACTAGAACACTGTGGAGCGCAGGAATTCAACGTATAGCAGCGTATATCACAAAAGTCAGAACTATCCTATGCTAACCTAACCAAGCCTAACGCAACCAAACGTAGCCGAAATCATGCTAACGTGCCCAGACTGCTGTTGCTGCCCTCCACAGAGCTAAGCAGAACATATTAGAGGATAGTAGATCGCAGAAGTCCAATGAATCGCAGTGCATAGCAAAATAGTCGAAGCTGATATATCCTAACAATGCCAAACGTAACGTAGCCGGTCATAGCTTAACTCAACCTTACGTGCCGAGACTTCAGCTCCTGGCATCCGCAGCGCCGAGCGGAGCATATTAGAGGACAGTAAAGGGCAGAAGTGCACCGAATAGCAGTGTATTGGACCAAAGTCGACGCTATACTCTCCTAGCCTGACCAAACGTGATCTAACCAAGCGCAGCATAACCAAGCTTAGCGTGCCAAGACCTATATTGCTGGCCTCCACACAGCCAAGCAGATCATACTTGGGCACAGTACAGCACAGAAATCCACCGAATAGCAGTGTATAACACAAAAGTCAGATCCATCCTGACCAAACGTAACATAACCTAACCTAAGCAAACGTAGCATAACACAATCTGTCGTGGCACGACCGCTATTGCTGGTCTCCCGAGAATCGAGCCGAGTATAGTAGAGCAATGAAGAGCACAGAAATCCACCGAATACCTGTGTATAGCACCAAAGTCAAAAATATCCTATCCTAAACTAGAAAAGCGTGACATAGGCTGACGTAACGTAGCACAACCTGACGTGCCACGAAAGCTGTTGCTGGCCCCACAAGGGCTAAGCAGAGTATAGCAGAGCAGTGTGAAACGGCGAATTCTTCCGAATAGCAGCGTATAGCGAAAATGCAAGAGGTATCCCAAACTATCCTGACCTAACCTAACATAATCAAACGTAAGCAATCCGAATCTGATATGCCTAGCCCACCATTGCTGGCCTCCCCATCGCCAAGCATGGCATATTATATGAAAGTAGAGCGTAGTGGTCTTTGGAGTGGCAGTGTATCGCACGAAAGTTAAAGGTATCCTAATCTAACCAGAACAAACCTAACGTGACCAAGCGTAACCTGACACAACCTAACGTGTTGAGGCCACAACTTATGGCTACCCCATGGTCGAGCAGAGTACAGTAGAGCCGAGTAGAGCCCAGAATTCCTTGGAATAGCAGTTTTGACACAAAAGTAAAGTCCAACCTTACCTAACCTAACCAAACGTAATATAACACAAACTAACGTGCAGTGACCACAATTTCTGACCTCTCCAGAACAGGGTAGGGCCTATTAGATTACAGTGGAGCGCAGGAAACCACCGAATAGCAATGTACAGCGCAATTATGGCGGCCGTCCTAGCATAACATAACCTAACTTAACATATACAAACGAAACCTTACTCCAACCAACGTGCTTAGACCACCTTTTCTGAACTCGCCAGAGCCAACCAGAATACACTGGAGCACAGTAGAGCGCAGATATCGACCGAAAAGCAGTGTATAGCGCAAAAGTCGAAACTATCCTAACAGAACTAAGCCTTACCTTGCCTATCCAAACGTAACAGGACTCTATCCAACGTGCCGAGACCCATTTTGCTGGCATCCCCAGCGCCAAGCAGAACATATTAAAGCAGAGTGGAGAGCAGAAGCCCACCGCAATGCAGTGTCTGTCAGAAAAGTCGAAGCCATACAAACCTTTCCCATACTAACGTAACCGGACCGAACATAGCCTAATTCAACATAACATGCCGCGACCACTATTGCTTGCCTCGCCAGAGCCAAGCAGTGCACAGTAGAGCACAGCAGAGCGCAGGAGTCCTCAGATGAGTAGAATATGGCACGAAAGTCAAAGCTCTCCTAACTGAACTATACCTAACGTAACCTAACCAAGCGTAACATACCTCAATCCATCGTACCGTGACAACTATTGCTGGCATCCCCAGGGCCAAGCAGAATACAGTAGAGCAAAGTAGAGCGCAGAAAGGCGCCGAATAACGGGATATAGTGCGAAACTCAGAGTTACGCTAACCGAACATGACGCAACCTATTATAACCGAACGTAACATTACTCAACCCAACGCGCCGAGACTACTATTGCTGGCTTCTACTGAGCCAAGCAGAACATAATAGAGAGCAGTAGAGTGCAGATATCCACTGCATTGCAGTGTTCGGCGCAAAAGCCAAAGGTATCCGAACCAGACCGGATGGGACCCAAACTAACCAAACGTAGCCCATCTCAGCATAACGTGCCGAGACAGCTATTGCTGGCCTCGCCAGAGCTCAGCAGAACACACTAGAGCACAGTAGGACGCATAAGTCCACCGAACAACAGTCTACGGCACAATAGCCAAAGTTATCCTATCCTAACCTAACCAATCGTGACATAACCAAACGTACCTGACACAATCTAAGTTGCGCGACCGTTATGGCTGGCATCCACAGAGCCGAGCAGAACGTATTAGAGGAGAGTGGATTGCAGTAATCCATAGGATCGCATTTTATAATGGAAAAGTCGAAGCAGTGAAAACATTTACTAAACCAACGTAAAACAGACATACGGAGCCTTTCTCAACATAACGTGCCGAGACAGCTGCAGCTGGCCTTCGCAGGGAAAAGCAGAACATAGGTGAGAAAATCTGGGCGCAGGAATTTCAAATAGGAGTGTATAGCGCGAAAGTCGAAGCTATCCTCACCGATCTAGGCCTAGGCTAACCATACCAAACGTAACATGGCCCATGCTGACGTGCCGGGACAACTAATTCTGGCCTCACAGAGCGAAGCACAGAACATTACAGCACAGTAAAGCGCAAAAATGCAACGAACACGAGTGCAGGGCAAAAAAGCCGAAGCTATCTTATCCTAACCAAACGAAACGTAACGTAACCGAACGTAACTTAACTCAACCAAGCGTACCGGAACCACTATTGCTGGCCGCGCCAGAGCCAAGCCGAACATACTGGAGGAAAGTAGAAAGCAGAAATCCACCGAAAAACTGTGTACAGAGCATACGTCGAAGCCGCCCTATCCTAACATAACCAATCATCACATAACCAAACGTAACACAACTCGAAACAACAAGCCAAGGCCGCCGCTTCTGGCAGCCACAGGGCCAGCAGAATGTCCACCGAATAACACTGTGTAGCACGATAGTCGAAGCTATCCTTACCGAACTTAACCTGACATAACCAAACCAAACGTAACATAACTTAACCTAACGTACCGAGAACACTAACGCTGCACTGCCCAGAGCAAAGTAGAAGGTATTAGAGCACACTAGAGCGCTGAAATACAACGAATGGCAGTGTACAGAACAAAAGTCGAAGCTGCCCTATCCTAACCTATCCAAACGTAACGCAACCAAACGTAACATAACCCAATCTTAAGTGACGAGACCACAACTGCTGACCTCCCCAGAGCAATGCCGCGCATATTAGAGTACAGTAGTGCTCAGAAATCCACGGCATTGTAGTGTACACCACAGAAGTCGATGGTATCCTTACAAAACTTGACCTATCCCAATCTAAAGAATCGTAGCCTAACGCTTCATAACGTGCCGAGACCGCAACTGCTGGCCTCCACATATTCAAGCAGATCATACTAGAACACAACAGAGCGCAGAAGTGAACCGAACAGCAGTGTGAAGCACAAAAGTCAAAGCCAACGCATCCCTACCGAAAGATGCTTATGGCAAGCAAACGTAACATAAATAGACCCATCATGCCGAAATCACTATTGCTGGCCTCTCCGGGGCGAAGCAGCGCATATTGGAGCAATGTATAGCACAGAAATCCAACGAATAGCAGTGCACAGCGCAAAAGTAGAAGCTATCCTGTCCTAACCTTGTCACTCGTAGCATAACCAGACGTAACCTAACTCAATCTAACGTGCCGCAGCCACCGTTGTTGGCCTCACCAGAGCAGAGCAGAACACAGGCCTGGAAATTAGTACTCAGAGATCCACAGAATCTCAGTGTGTAGCAGAAAAGTCAAAGCCACCGTTCCTAACCGAAACTAATGTAGCCTAACCAAACGTAGCATGACTCTATCACAACGTGCGGCGAACACT
>NW_016939131.1:0-1198 GCF_001483705.2 Eufriesea mexicana | reverse complement strand
TGGTTAGGGTAGTTTTCACTTTTGTGCTGTGCACCGCTATTCGGTGGATTCCTGCGCCCTGCTCTGCCCTAGTATGTTTTGCCCGCCTCTGTGAAAGGCAGCAATAGTTGCCTCAGCACGTTATGTTGAGTTAGATTACGTTTGGTTAGGTTAGAATAGGATAGCTTTGGTTTTTTTGCTACACAGCGCTATCCGGTGGATTCCTGCGCTCAACATTGTTCTAATATGTTCTGCGTGAGTCTGGGGAGGACAGCAATGGTAGTCTCGGCAACTTACGCTGTGATATGCTACGTTCGGTTAGGGTAGGCTAGGACAGGTTAGGCTAGGTTATCTTCCACTTTTGTGCCATACACTGCAATGCGGTGTATTACTGCGCTCTACTTTGGTCTCGTATATTCAGATTGGCTCCGGAGAGGCATTCAATAGTGGTCTCCGCACGTTAGGATGAGATAGGCTACTTTCGTTTATGGTATGTATGGCCATGTTAGGATGGGGTTGCTCGCTTTATTGTGTTATGCACTGCGGTTCTATGCATTTCTGCGCTCTACATTCCTCTAATATGTTCTGCTCGGCTCTGGGGATAGCAGCAACAGTGGTCTCGGCGCGTTAGGATGAGTCAGGATACGTTTGGTTAAGTTAGATGCGTTTGCGTTACGCTTGGATATCTCTGACTTTCGTGCTATGCACAGACATTCTGTGGGCCTATAAGCTCCACTCTCACACAATACGCCCTGCTAGGCTATGGGGAGCCCGGCGATTGTTGGCTAGGCACGTTAGTTTGCGATTGGTTACGTTTGGCTAGGTTAGGTAGTGCAACGTTATGTTCTTTCTATATCTTTTACTTTTTGCTTTACACTTCAATTTGGTGGAAATATGCGCCCTTCGTTGCCTTAGTATACGCTGCTCGACTATGGGGAGGCCAGCAATTTTGGTCGTGGCACAATAGGTTGAGTTATGTTACGTTTGGCTGTTAGGTTAGGTTACGCTTGGTTAGGCTGGCTTTGACTTATTCGTTATCCACTGATGTTCGATGGATTTCTGCGCTGCACTGTGATCTAATCTTTTCTGCTTTGTTCTAGGGAGCCCAGAAATAATGGTGTCGGCTTGTTAAGTTTAGCTATTCTACACTTGGTATGGTTAGTCTGAAACAGGATACGTTAAGGTATCTACTACTTTTGTGCTGTAAGCTGCTATTCCG
>NW_016939130.1:0-891 GCF_001483705.2 Eufriesea mexicana | reverse complement strand
ACACCCAAACGAAACATAACTGAACCTGACATGACGAGACCGCTATAGCTGGACTACACAGAGTCAAGCAGAGCATACTAGAGAACACCAGTATGCAGAAATCCGCCGAACGACAGTGTGTTGCACGAATGACAAAACTATCCTTACCGAACTTCGCCTGACATAGACTAACCAACCGCAACATCACGCAACATAATGTTCCGAGCCTCCTATCCTAGCCTGTCCACACGTAACATAACCGAACATAGCGTAGCTCAATCTATCTTGCCGAGACCACTATTACTTGCTGCCACAGGGGCAAGCTGACCATACTAGAGCACACTAGAGCGTAGAAATCCGCCGCATTGCAGTGTACAGCAGAAAAGTCAAACATATCTTTACCCAAACTGACCTAACCTAACCTATACAGACGTAGTGTAACTCACTACATAGCGTAGCTCAATCTATCTTGCCGAGACCACTATTACTTGCTGCCACAGGGGCAAGCTGACCATACTAGAGCACACTAGAGCGTAGAAATCCGCCGCATTGCAGTGTACAGCAGAAAAGTCAAACATATCTTTACCCAAACTGACCTAACCTAACCTATACAGACGTAGTGTAACTCAACGTAGCGTGACGAAAGCCACTTTGCTGGCCTCTGCAGGGACAATCAAAGCATATTAGGGCACACTAGAGAGCAGAAATCCACCGAATAGCAGTGAAAAGCACAGAAGTCAACGTTGCCTATCTTAATCTAGCCAAACGTAACATACACAAACGTACCATAGATCAACCTAACATGACGAGACGATCATTGCTGGCCACCACATGGGAAAGCAGAATGTACTAGAGCGCAGTTGTGCGCAGAAATACACCGCAAAGCAATGAACAGCATAAAGGTCGAAGGCA
>NW_016939129.1:0-1664 GCF_001483705.2 Eufriesea mexicana | reverse complement strand
GCCGAGCAGAGTGTTGTAGGGCAATGTAGGGCGCAGAAATCTACCGTGCACCAATATATGGCACAAAACCCATCGCTAGTCTGTCCCAACCATACCGAGGGTAATATAATCAAACGCAACATATCTCTGTCTAACGCGTCGGGGCCATTGCTGATGGCCTCCACATGGCAAAGCAGAATATACTGGAGCAAAGTCGAGCGCCGAAGTCAAAGTGATAGCAGTGGAAAGGGCCAAAGTCGAAGCCGACCGTACGAAACATAACCTGACCTAACAAAGTCTAACGTAACCTAACTCTACCAAACGTGACACAACAACTAATGCTGGCCTTCCCAGAGACAAGCAGAGGATAGCAGAGCAATGCAGATTGCAGACATCTGCCGAATTGCAGTGTATATCGTGATAGTCGAAGCGATCCAAACAAAACCAAAACTAACATAACATAACCAAACGTTCCGTATCTCAAGCTAATGTGCCTAGACGGTTATTTCTGACCTCCGCAGAGCCAATCATAATACACCAGAGCACAGTAGATCCCAGAAATCCGGCGCACTGCTGCGTAAAGCAAAAGAGTCAAAGATGCACTAACCAAACCTGACCTAACCCAGCATCACGAATCGTAACATAACACAACCTATCGTGTCGCGGCCATTATTGCTGTCCTCCCTAGAGCCAAGCACAGCATATTGGAGCACAGCGGAGCGCTCATATGCACCAAGCAGCAGCGTATAGCAGAAAAGTAATACATATCCTAACTTAGCGTGACCTAACGTAACCCAGCCAAACGTAACACAACACAACCCCTTGTGCCACGACCGCCACTTCTGGCCGCCCCATTGCCAAGCAGAGAATATTAGATCACAGTGGAGCGTAGAAATCTAACGAATAGCAGTGTATAGCACAAGAGACGAAGCCATCCTGACCAAACCTATCCAAACCTAGCCTAACGAAACGTAACAGAAATAAAACATTCGTGTCACAGACACCATTGCTGTCCATCCCAATGCCGATCATCGTATAGTGTAGCAATGTAGAGCGCAGATATCAAACGATTAGAAGCGAACAGCTCAAAAGTTAAAGGTTCCCTATCCTAGCGTAACCAAACATACCGTCACCAAGTGCAACATAATCAAACCTAACGTGCCTGGACCACTATTTCTGGCAACCCCAGCGCCAAGCAGAGCATACCAGAGCACAGTAGGGCGAGAAATACACCGAAGAGCAGTGCATGCCGCGGAAGTCAAAGATATGCGTACCTAACCCGAATGAACATAACCTAACCGAACGTAGCCTGTCTCAACCCAACGTACAAAGACCACCGTCTCTGGCCATACCGTCTCTGGCCTCCGCAGAGCCAAGCACAACATACTAGAGGACAGCAGAGCGTGGAAAACTGCCGCTTTGCTGTGGATATCTCAAAAGTAGCAGATATAATTACGAAACATAGCCAAACCTAACCTAACCGAACGTAACACAAATAAACATAACGTGCCGCGGCCACTATTTCTGGAATCCCGATACCAAAGCAGGGAACATTAGGTCACAGTAGAGCGCAGAAATCCACCGAATAGCAGTCTACAGCACAAAAGTCAAAGGCACCCTAGCCTAAACTAACCATGCCAAACGTAACCAAACGCAGCCTATCTCAACCTAACGTGCCGAGACCA
>NW_016939128.1:0-2320 GCF_001483705.2 Eufriesea mexicana | reverse complement strand
CCTCCTCATTTGCGCAGAACAGTTTGTTCAACAGGATATTAGTCCAAAATGTCAGTAGAATTGTTCTTTTCTGACAGATTCTGTTGCAATGCAATGGCTATAGCAAACCAATAGAATCTATCCTCCTTATTTACGCACGAAATTTGCTCTCAACGATATCAGTCGATAATGACAATACAATTGAACTTTTCAATCGGATTCTGTTGTAATGCTTTGGTTATAGCAAGCCAATAGAATCTTTCCTCCGTATATGCAGCAAGGTTTGCTCGCCACGATATTGGTCGAATATGTCAATACAGTTGAACTTTTCAGTCAGATTCTATTGCAATGCAATGGCTATGACAAACCAATAAAATATTTCCACCTTATTATGCAGAAAGGCTTGCACCCCATAATATTAGACGAAAATGTCAATAAAATTGAACTTTTCAGTCTGATTCTATTGCAATACAATGGCTATAGCAAACCGATAGAATCATACCTCCTTATTTATGCGGAAGGATTGCTCTCCTGAATATTTGTCGAAAATGTCTATGGAATTGAACTTTTCAGGCTCATTCTATTGCCGTGCAATGTCTATAGCATACCAATAGAATCTTTCCACCTTATATAAGCAGAAAGGTTTGCTCACCGCAATATTCCACGAAAATGTCAATAAAATTGAACTTTTCAGTAAGATTCTATTGCAATGCAATAGCTATTGCATACCAATAGAATCTTTCCACCTTATGTAAGCAGAAAGGCTTGCTCAACGCAATAATAGGCGAAAATGTCAATGAAATTGAAATTTTCAGCCAGATTCTATGGCAATGCAATGGCTATAACAAACCAATAGGGTCTTTCCTCCTTATTTATGCCGAAAATCTTGCTCACCGCAAGATTAGACGAAAATAGCAATAAAATTGAACTTTTCAGTCTGATTCTATTGCAATACAATGGCTATAGCAAACCGATACAATCATACCTCCTTATTAAAGCGGAAAGATTGCTCACCGCCATATTTGTCTAAAATGCAAATAGAATTCAACTTTTCAGTCAGATTATATTGCAATGCAATGGCTATAGCAAACCAAAAGAATCCTACCTCTATGTTTACGCAGAAAAGACTTCTCACCTCAATATATGTCGAAAATGTCAATGGAATTGAACTTTTCCGGCTGATTCTATTGCCACGCAATGGCTGCAGCACACCCATAGTATCTTCCCACATTATTTACGCAGAAAGGATTCCTCACCCCAATATTAGACGAAAATATCAATACAATTGTACTTTTCAGTAAGTTTCCATATCAGTGCAATGGCTGTAGCAAACAAATACGGTCCTTCCAGTTTATTTATGCAGAAAATCTTGCACACCACGATATTAATCGAAAATTTCAATTGAATAGAACTTTTCATTCAGATTCTGTTGCAATGCAACGGCTATAGCAAACCTATAGAATCTTTCCTCCTTATTTTCGCACGTAATTTGCTCACCGCAATATTTGTCGAAAATGCCAATAGGATTCAACTTTTCAGACAGATTCTATTGTAACGCAATGGATATGACTAACCAATAGAATCTTTCCTCCTTATTTACGCAGAAAGGTTTGCTCAGCTCCATATTGGACGAAAATGTCAATAGAATTCAACTTTTCAGCCAGATTCTAGTCCAATGCAATGGCTATAGCAAACCAATATGTTCTTTCCTCCCGATTTATGCACAAGAGTTTGACCACCACGACATTCGTCGAATGTGCCAATAGAATTGCACTTTCCAGTCAGATTCTATTGTAATGCATTGGCTATAACTAACCAATAGAATCTTTGCTCCATATTTACGCTGAAAGATTTGCTCACCACAACATAAGACGAAAATGTCAAAAAAATTGAACTTATTAGTCAGGTTCTATTAAATGCAATGGCTATAAAAAACCAATAATGTCTTTCCTCCTTGTTTATGTAGAATATCTTTCTCACCACGATATTAGTCGAAAATGTCAATAGAATTGAACTTTTCAGTCAGATTCTGCTGCAACGCAATGGCTATTGCAAACCAATGAAATCTTTCCTTCTCATTTGCGCAGAACAGTTTGCTCAACAGGAGATTAGTTGAAAATGTCATTAGAATTAATCCGTTCAGTCAGATTCTAGCCCAATGCAATGGGTATAGCAAACCGATATGTTCTTTCCCCCTGATTTATGCAGAAAAGTTTGCCCACCACGACATTTGTCGAACATGCCAATAGAATTGTACTTCTCTGTCAGATTCTATTGTAATGCATTGGCTATAGCTAACCAATAGAATCTTTGCTCCTTATTTACGCAGAAAGGATTGCTC
>NW_016939127.1:0-611 GCF_001483705.2 Eufriesea mexicana | reverse complement strand
CTTGGCTAAGTTAGGATAGGTTTGGTTAGCATATCTTTGACTTTTGTGCTATACACCTCTATTTGTTCTATATCTGTGCACTACATTGCTCTACTTTTACATTGCTCTACTTGCCTCTGCTTGTCCCTGAGGGGCCAGCAATATGGTTCGTGGTAAGTTTGATTGGGTTATGTTACGTTTCGTTAGGTTATGTTGGGATAAGTTCTGATGGAATTGCTTTAATTTTTGTGCTATACACTGCTATTCGGACGAAACCTGCGCTCTGCGTTGCTCAACTAGCATTCGCATGTATTTGTGACAGCCAACAATCGTGAGCGTGGCACTTTTGGCTGAGTTATATTGCGTTTGGTTGGGAAAGGTTAAGTTAGGTTTGGATAGGATAGCTTACACTTTTGTGCTATACATTGCTGTTCAGGGGATATCGGGGTTCTACTGTGCTCTAGCATGCTCTCTTTGGCCCTGGGGATGCCGGCAATTGTGGCCTCGGCACGTTAGTTTTAGGTAAGCTGCGTTTGCTTAGGTTACGATTTGATATGTCATGAAAAGACAGCTATGGCCTTTGTGCAGCACACAGCTATACGGTGCATTTCTGCGCTCTACTGTGATCTAAT
>NW_016939126.1:0-260 GCF_001483705.2 Eufriesea mexicana | reverse complement strand
TTATTTATTCAAGAAAGTTAGCCAACCACGATATTAGTCGTAAATGTCAATAAAATTGAATTTTCCAGGCAAATTCCATAGCATTGCGACGGCTATAGCACGCCAATTGTATCCTTCATACTTATTTATGAAAGAAAGTTAGCTCACCACAATCTTAGTCGGAAATATCATTAAAATTGAATTTTCCAGCTGGATGCTATAGCAATGAATGGCTATAGCACGCCAGTAGAATCTACCCTCCTTATTTACGCAATAAAGTT
>NW_016939125.1:0-452 GCF_001483705.2 Eufriesea mexicana | reverse complement strand
CCTTCATGCATAAATAAGGAGGAACGATACTATTGGAGTGCTAGAGGCATTGCAATGCTATAGGTTCCTCCTGAAAAATTCAATTTTATTGACATTTTCGACTAATAACGTGGTGAGTCACCTTTCCTGCATAAATAAGGAGGAAGAATACTATTGGCGTGCTTTAGCCATTGCAATGCTCTGGAATCTGGCTGGAAAGTTCAATGTAATAGACATTTTCGACTAATATCATGGTGAGCCAACTTTCTTGCATTAGAAAGGAGGAAAGGTACTATTGGCGTGGTATAGCCATTGCAATGCTCTGGAATCTGGCTCTAAAACTCAATTTTACTGACATTTTCGACTAATACCTTAGTGAGCTACCATTTTAGCATAAATAATGCGGAAAAATTCTGTTGGCGTGCTATAGTCTTTGCAGTGCTATAGAATCTGGCTGGAAAGTTCAATTTTAT
>NW_016939124.1:0-1339 GCF_001483705.2 Eufriesea mexicana | reverse complement strand
CATTCATTCCTTCATTCTTCCGTCCATCCTCCCAAAAATTCATCCACACACAGATCCATAGATCCATACATCCATACATCCATACGTATATACATCCAAACATAAATACATCCGTACATCCACACGTTCGTGCATCCATACATCCACACATCCATACATACTCCCATACACACATCCATACATACATCCATACCTCCGTACATCCGTCCATCCACACCTCAAACCATCCATACATAGATCCATCCATTCAGCCATGAATCCATACGTAAATCCATTCCATACATCTATCCTACCGTACATCCATCCATCCGTACATCAATCCAAAAACCCATTCATACATCCATCCATACAACCGTACATACATCAATACATACACCCATACATGCACCCATACATTCAACCAAACATACATCCATACATACATCCACACATACATCCATGCATACATCCATACATACATCCATACAAACATCCATACATACATCCATTCATCCATCCATCCGTTCATCCATGCATCCACACATCCATCCAGCCATCCTTTCATCCATACACCCATCCACGTATCCACGCAACCCTTCATCCACCCATCCTTTCATTCCTACTTCCGTCCATCTACCCAACCATTCATCCACACACAGATCCATAGATCCATACATCAAACATCCATACATCCATCCATCCGTACATACATCCTTCCATACATCCATCCAACTATACAACCACCCATCCATACATCCATCGATCCACACATATATCTATCCATACATCCACCCACACTTCCATACATCCATGCATCCGTACATCCATACATACGTACATCCATACAAAAAAACAAACATTACTCCAATACAACCATACATTCAAACGTACATCCATACATACATTCATCCAAACATCCATCCATCCATACACCCACACGTCCATACATCCATACATCCATACATATATACATCCATGCATCCATACATCAGTGCGTCCGTCCATCCATACCTCAAACCATCCATACATCCATCCATCCATACAACCATGCATCCATGCATACATCCATTAATACATCCACCTTTCCACAATCCATCCATCCATACATCCACCCATCCAAACATACATCCATCCACCCATACATCCTTACATATATCCATCCATCCATCCTTACACCTATCCATCCATCCATGCATCTGCCCATCCAAAGAACCACTCATCCAATCATCCATCGATCCATAAATCTATCCGTACATTCCCCCATCCATTTATACATCCATACATGCACACGACCATTCACCCATAAACCCGACCATTCGTACTTCCATCATTCGATACAACCATCCATCCATACATCCAT
>NW_016939123.1:0-487 GCF_001483705.2 Eufriesea mexicana | reverse complement strand
CTATGCAAGGAAGTTAGTTCACCACGGTATTAGTGAAAAATGTCAATAAAATTGAATTTTCCAGCAATATTCTATAGCATTCCAATGGCTATGGTACGACAACAAAATCTTTCCTCCATACTTATGCCAGAAAGTTAGCTAACCAGTATAGTAGTCGAAAATGTCAACAAAATCGTATTTTCAGCAATATTCTATATTAATGCAATTTCTACAGCACTCAAAAAGGATCTTTCCTCCTTACTTATTTTTCCTTACTTATGAAAGGAAGATAGCTAACCACGATATTAGTCGAAAATGTCAATAAAATTAAATTCGCCATACAGATTCTATACCGTTGCAATGGCAATAGCACGCCAATAGAATCATTGCTTCTTATTTACGCAAGAAGGTTAGCTCACCACGATATTAGTCGAAAATGTCAATCAAATTGTATTTTCCTACCGGATTCCATAGCGTTGCAATGCCTAGAGCACGCCAACTGAACCTT
>NW_016939122.1:0-1194 GCF_001483705.2 Eufriesea mexicana | reverse complement strand
ATTACTGTCCCCCCAGAGTAGAGCAGTGCATAGCAGAGCAATGTAATATAAGGAAATGTAACATAACTTACCCTAACGTGCCGTTAACGTGCCGAGACCACTATTGCTGGACACCCCAGAGAAAAGCGGAATATACTGGAGCATAGTAGAACGCTGAAAGCCACCAAATAGCAGTGTATGGCATTAAAGGCAATGAAACCCTAACCCAACATGTCCTAACCCAACATGTCCTAACCGAACCTAACCAAGCGTAGACTAACTGAAACTAACATGCCGAGTCTAAAATTGCTGGCCTGCCCATCGCCATGCGAACATATTGGAGGAGAGTGCAGCACAGAAACCCATGGAATCGCAGTGCACAGCACATGTGTCGTAGCTACCCTGCCCAAACACAGCCTTATGCAACATTACCGAACGTATGGTAACTCAAACTAACGTGCCGAGACGACTAATGCTAGCCTCCCCAGGGCCGCCCAGAATATCCTAGAGCGCAGTTCTAGAGCGCAGTAGAGCGCTCAAGTCGGCCGAATAGCAGTGTATAGCACAAAAGTCGAAGCTACACCAGCCAAACATATCCAAGCCATGCCTAAGGGAACTGAACATAACACAACATAACCAGCCACTCCCACCTTTCCTGGCGTCCCCAGGCACAAGCAGAGTGCTATAGCGCACAGTACAGCTCATGTGTCCACAGAATGGCGGTGCGTAGCACAAAAGTCGAAGCTATCCTAACCTAAAGCAACGTAACCAAGTATAACCAAACGTAATGTAACTGAACCTATCGTCCCACGACCACTACTGTTGTCATCCCAAGAGCCGCGCAGAGTATAATAGAGCAATGTGGAGCGCAGAAGTCTCCTGAATAGCAGTGAGGAACACAAGAGTCAAAGCTACACTATCTTAACCTAACCAAGCGTAACGTTGCCAAGCGCAGCCTAACTCAGCCAAACGTGACGCGACCGATATTGCTGGCCGTCCCAGAGAGAAGCAGGGTATACTAGAGCACAGAAGAGACCAGAAATCAACCGAATAGCTGTGTATGCCACGAAAGTCAGAGCTATCCAATCCTCACCCGAACAAACATATCCTAACCAAACGCAGCCTAACTTAAGCTAACATACCGCGGTCACAATTTCTGGTCCGCACAGAGCAGAGCTGAGCATATTAGAGCACAGCAGAGAGTAGAAATTCACC
>NW_016939121.1:0-923 GCF_001483705.2 Eufriesea mexicana | reverse complement strand
CTATCTTTCTTGCATATACAAGGAGGAAAGATTCTACTGTCGTACTATACTCATTGGAATCCTCTAGAATCTGGCATGAAAATTCAGTTTTATTGACATTTTCGACTAATATCCTGGTGACCTATCTTTCTTGCATATGTAAGGAGGGAAGATACTATTGGCGTGCTATAGCCATTGCACTGCTATAGAATCTGGTAGGAAAATTCATTTTTATTGTTTTTATTGACATTATCGGCTACTATCGTGGTGACCTAGCTTTCTTGCATATAGAAGGAAGAAAGGTCCTACTGGCGTACTATAGTCACTGCAATCCTACAGAACCTGGCTGGAATATTCAATTATATTGACATTTTCGACTAGTATCGTGGTGAGCTAAGTTTCCTACATAAATAAGGAAGAAATATCCTATTGACGTGCTACAGCCGTAGCGTTGCAATAGAATCTGGTTGAAAAATATATTTTTATTGACATTTTCGACTGATATCGTGGTGAACTAGCTTTCTTGCATAAATAAGGGTGAAATATACCATTGGCGTGCTGTAGCCATGGTAATGCTATAGAATCTGGCTGGAAAATTCAATTTTATTCACGTTATCGACTACTATCGTGGTGACCCAACCTTCTTGCATATAGAAGGAGGAAATGTCCTACTGGCGTACTATGGTCTCTGCAATCCAATAGAACCTGGCTGGAAAATACAATTCTAATGACATTTTCGGCTAATATCGTGGTTACCTAACTTTCTTGCATGAATAAGTATGAAATATATTATTGGCGAGCTATAGCCATGGCATTGTTATAGAATCTGGCTGGAAAATTCAATTTTATTGACATTATCGACTACTATCGTGGTGACTGATCTTTCTTGCATATACAAGGAGGAAAGATTCTACCGGCGTACTCGAGTGGTAGCGATGCTATAG
>NW_016939120.1:0-261 GCF_001483705.2 Eufriesea mexicana | reverse complement strand
TCCGGCGCATTGAAGTCTATGCCGGAGGAGTAAAGGATATCTTAACCTGATCTGACTTAACCGATCAAGGCCAAACGTAGCCAATCCCAACCTTACATGCCTAGTCCGATATTGCTGGCATCCACAACGCCATGCAGGGCATATTAGAAGAGAGTAGAGAGCAGAGGTCCATATAATGGTAGTGCATAGTACGAAAGGCGAAGATATCTTAACATAGCTCATACAAATCTAATCGAAACAAACGCGAAATAACACAAACTA
>NW_016939119.1:0-234 GCF_001483705.2 Eufriesea mexicana | reverse complement strand
TATTCTCTGGCATGAAGGTGGCTGTACTTGCCATTGGATTCAAGGCGTTAGGCTATCTACTCCCCAAGCTATAACAGACTATATATTTTCACTAGACATATTCTCTGGGAAGAAAATGTCTGTACTTGCCATTGGATTGAAGGCGTTATTCGATCTATTCACAAAGCTATAACAGGCTATAGATTTTGAATAGTCCTATTCTCTGGCAAGTGGATGGCTGTGCTTTCCATTGTA
>NW_016939118.1:0-512 GCF_001483705.2 Eufriesea mexicana | reverse complement strand
ATGGACGGATGGAACCTTGGATGGGTGATTGGATGGTTGGATGCGTGCATCGATGTATGTATGTATATAAGTGTCTATGTACATGTGGACGCATGTGTGTCTGCATTTATGGATGTATGTATGGATGCATGTTAGGAGCTGTATCTGTATGGAAGTATGAATGCATGGATGCATGGATGGATGAATGCGTGGATGTATGGATTGGTATTCGGGAGGATGTGTGTTTGGATATATGGATGGATATACGGACGAATGTAAGGATTGGTGTATGGACGGATGTATGGATGGATGGGTGTATGAATGTATGTTTGTATGGATGTATGGGTGTATGGACGGATGGATGGGAGGTTGGATGGGCGAATCGATGGACGTACGGGTGACTGGAAGGATGGGAGGATGGACGGAAGATTTGATGTATGTGCGGATGGATGGATGTATGGTTATATGGATGTATGAATGGTTGTATGTATGGATATATGTATGGATGTACGTACGGAAGTTTGTATGGTTGT
>NW_016939117.1:324-621 GCF_001483705.2 Eufriesea mexicana | reverse complement strand
TGAGTGCTATAGCCATTGCAATGATATTGATTGTGGCTGGAAAATAGAATTTTATTGACATTTTCGACGATTATCGTTGTGAGCTAACCTTCATGCATAAATATGGAGAAAGGATTCTGTTGTCGTGAAAAAGGCATTGCAAGGCTATAGAACCATTCTGAAAAATTCGATTTTATTGACATTCTCGACTAATATCGTGGTGAGCTAACTTTATTGCATAAAAAAGGAGGAAAGATTCTATTGGCGTGCTATAGCCATTGGGCTGCTATAGAATCTTGCTGGAAAATTCAATTTCAT
>NW_016939117.1:0-312 GCF_001483705.2 Eufriesea mexicana | reverse complement strand
AACACCGTGGTGAGCTAACTTCCCTGCGTAAGTAAGGAGGAAAGATGCTTTTTGAGTGCTATAGCCATTGCAATGATATAGATTGTGGCTGGAAAATACAATTTTATTGACATTATCGACTGATATCGTGGTGAGCTATCTTTCTTGCACTAACAAGGAGGAAAGATTCTATTGGCGAGCTGTAGCCATTGCAATGCTTTAGAATGTGACTGGAAAGTCCAATTTTATTGACATGTTCGAGTAATATCATGGTGAGCTAACTTCCTTGCGTAAGTATGGAGGAAAGATGCCTTTTGAGTGCTATAGCCATTG
>NW_016939116.1:0-1742 GCF_001483705.2 Eufriesea mexicana | reverse complement strand
GATCTGTGCGCTCTACTGTGCTTCACTATATTCTGCTTGGGCCTGGGGATGACAGCAGCTGTGTTCGAGGCACGTGATATTGAGTGATACTACGTCTGGTTATGTAAGCTTAGGTCTGGTTAGGTTAGTGTATCTTCTACTTCTGTGCTATACACTGCTATTCGGTGGATTTCTGCGCTATACGTTGCTCTACTATACCCAGATCGACCACGGCGATGAGTGCAATTGTGGCCGTGGCACATTAGGTTGTGTTAAGTTATGATTGGTTAGGTCAGGTTAGGCTATGTGTGGATAGGGTGGCATTGACTTTTGCGTTATGCATTGCTATTCCGTGGACTTCTTCTTTCTACTCTGCTCTAATACGTTCTGCTTGGCTCTGGAGCGTCCAGCAATAATTGCCTCACTGCGTTATGTTGAGTTACACTAAGCTTGAATAGCTTAGCTTAGGTCAGGGTAGGTTAGGTTATCTTCCACTTTTCTGCTTTCCACTGCAACGCGATGGAGTTCTGCGCTTTACTGTGCACCAGTACATTCTACTCGTCTCTGGAGGCCAGCAATATTGGTCTAGGCAAGTTAGGTTGAGCTATGCTACGTTTGGTTAGCTTAGGTTCGGACATGTTAGGTTAGTGTATCTAGGACTTTTGTGCTGTACACTGATATTCGGTGGATTTCTGCGCTCTAAATTGCTCTACTATACTCCGCTCGACTCTGGGATGGCGTGCAATAGTGTCTGTGACACGTTAGGATACGTTATGTTAAGATCGGTTGGGTCAGGTTAGGCTATGTTTGGTTAGGATAACCTTGACTTTCGTGATATAAACTGTCTTCCGGTGGATGCCTGCGATCTGCTGTGCTCTACTACGCACTGCTTGGCTCTGGAGAGGCCAGCAGCAGTTGTCGCGGCACGTTATGTTGAGATATGCAACGTTTGGTTCGGTTGGTTTATGTCAGGTCAGGTGAGGATAGATTCGACTTTTGTGCTGTTCACTGCCATGATGTGGATATCTACGCACTACTGCATCCTAGTACATTCGGCTTGTCTCTGTGGATGCCTGCAATAGTGGTATCGTCATGTTAGGTTGAGTTAGGCTGCGTTTGGATATGCCACGCTTGGCTAGATTAGGATAGGCTACTATGACTTTTGCGCTGCAAACTGCTATGCGGTGGATTTCTGCCTTCCGCTATGCTTTTATATGCTCTGCTTGACTCTGGGAGGGCCAGCAATATTTGTCTCGGCACGGTAGGTTGATGTAGGTTGAGATACACTACGTATGGTTAGGTTAGTTTGGACCAGGTTAGGTTTGGATATCCCCGACTTTTGTGCTCTACGCGTCTACTCGGTGGATTTCTGGGCTCTACAATGCCCTACGACACTCTGATCGACTCTCTGGTGGCGAGCAATAGTGGTAGTTGCACGTTAGTTTGTGTTAGGTGACGTTTGGTTTGGATGGGCTAGTAAATTTCGGTTAGTATGGCTCTTAGTTTCGTGCTGTATGCAACTTTTAGGTGGATGTCAGTGATCTACAGTGCTCCGATATATTCTGCTTGGCTCAGGGGATGCCGGAAGCAGATGTCGGGGAAAGTTGTGGAGAGTTATGCTACGTTTGGTTAGGTTTGGTTAGGTCAGATGAAGATAGAATATCTTCCACTTTTGTGCTTTGCACTGCTATTCGTTGGATTTCTACGCTCTACGTTGCTCTAAAATACGCTGGTTGACTCTGGGGATGCGAGGAACAGTGCAC
>NW_016939115.1:0-366 GCF_001483705.2 Eufriesea mexicana | reverse complement strand
GTTTGGAGAGAGTAGCTTTGACTTTTGTTCTACACACTGCCATTCGTCGGATTTCTACAACCTGCGTTGCTCTAATACTATCTGCTGGACCCTATGGAGGCCAGTAATAGTGGCCTCGGCACGTTAGGACGGGTTATGTTACGTTTTGTTACGTTACGTATGTATGGGTTAGGCTTGGGTAGATTTGACTTTCGTGCTACGCGCTGCTATCCCTGGACTTCTACGGTACAGTGTGCTCTAGTATATACAGTTAGTTTCGTTAGGTTTTGCCAGGTTATGTCAGGATAACCTTGATATTTGTGCTCAACACTGATATCCTATGGACCTTTGTGCCCTACTCTTCTCTATCATATTCAGCTTGCCTCT
>NW_016939114.1:0-1063 GCF_001483705.2 Eufriesea mexicana | reverse complement strand
CAACTGTCGTCGCCGCACGTAACTATGGGTTAGGCTCCATTTGGTTTGCTTAAGTTAGTTTGGGTTTGGTTTGGTTAGCTTTGACTCCTTTGCCGTGCACTGCAATTCCATGGATCTCTGTGCCCTGCTCTCCTATAATATATTCAGCTTGGCACTGTGGAGGCCAGTAACAGTGATTGCGGCATGTTAGTGTGAGTTCGGTTACGTTTGGTCATGTCACGATTGGTTTGGTAAGGATAGGTTGGCTTTGAATTTTGTGCTATACACTGCTATTTCGATAGCATATGCGCTATACTGTGACCTACTATTTTCTTCTTGGTCCTCTGGAGGCCAGCAATATTGGTCTCGTCACGTTATGTTATGTTACACTACGTTTCGATAGGTTAGGTTAGGAAAACTAGCTCATGATATGTTTGACCTTTGTGCCATACACCGCATTGCGGCGGATTTCCGCGCTCTGCTGTGCTCTAGCTTATTCTGCTTGGCTCTGGGGTGGCCAGGAGAAGCGGTCTCGTCATGCTTGGTTGGGATAGGGTGCGTTCGATTGCATTACATTTGGCTAGGTTAGGAGGTGCTACTTCGTCTTTTGTGCAGTACACCGCTGTTCGGTGGATTTCTGCGCACTAATGTGCCCTAATATGCACTGCTTTGCTCTGGGGAGTCCAGCAATATTGGTCTCGTCACGTCATATTTAGTTACACTACGTTTGTGTACGTTAGGTAAAGTCAGGTTAGGTCAGAGTTAGTTTGACTTTTGTGCTATACACTGCAATGACGTGGATTTCTGCGCCCTGCTCTCCTCTAGTACGTTGTGCTTGGACCTGGGTATACCAGCAGCCGTGGCATCGGTACGTTAGGTTGAGCTATGCCACTCTTGGATTTGCTACGTTTGGTGAGGTTACGATGTGATAGCTTAGACTTATGGGCTATACACTGCTATACGCGGGTTTCCGCAAACTACTGTGCTCTGGTGGATTCTGCTTGACTCTGGGCATACCAACAGAAGTGGTCTCGTCATGTTAGCGTGAGTTAGACTACGCTTGGGTAGGTTACGTTTGGCTAGG
>NW_016939113.1:321-1737 GCF_001483705.2 Eufriesea mexicana | reverse complement strand
CTTCAATCCAATGGCAAGTACAGCCATCTACCTGCCACAGAATAAGTCTTTTCAAAATCTATAACCTATTGTAGCTTGGTGAATATGTCGCCCAAGCCCTTCAATCCAACGGCAAGTACAGCCATCTTCTTGACAGAGAAAAGGTCTATTGAAAGTCTATTGTCTGTTATAGCTTGGTGAATAGATCGCCTAACGCCTTCAATCCAATGGCAAGTACAGCCATCTACCTGCCACAGAATTAGTCTATCCAAAATCTATAACCTATTATAGCTTGGTGAATAGATCGCCCAGCGCCTTCAATCCAATGGAAAGTACAGCCATTTACTTGCCAGAGAATAAGTCTATTCAAAATATGTAAGCTGTCATAGCTTGGCGATTAGGTCACCTAACGCATTCAATCTAATGGCAAGTACAGCCATCTACTTGCCAGAGAATAAGTCTATTCAAAACCTATAATCCGTTAAAGCCTGGTGAATAGATCGCCTTTCGCCTACAATCCAATGGCAAGTACTGCCATCTACTTGCCAGAGGAGAAGTCTATTCAAAATCTATAATCTGCTATAGCTTGGTGAATAGCTCGCCTGACGCCTTCAATACAATGGCAATAACCGACATCTACTAGCCAGAAAATAGTGCTATTCAAAGTCTATAACCTGATATAGCTTGGTGAATAGATCGCCTAACCCCTTCAATCAAATGGCAATTACAGCTTCCTACTTGCCAGAGAATGGGTCCCTTCAAAATCTATAATCTGTTACAGCTTGGGGAATAGGCCGCCAAACGCCTTCAATCCAATGGCAAGAACAGCCTTCTACTTGCCAGAGAATAGGTCTATTCAAAATCTATAATCTGTTATAGCTTGGTGAATAGGTCGACCATCGCCTTCAATCCAATGGCAAGTACAGGAATCTTCTTGCCAGAGAATAGGTATATTGAAAGTATATATTCTGTTATAACTTGGTGAATAGATCTCCTAACGCCTTCAATCCAATGGCAAGTACAGCCATCTACCTGCCACAGAATAAGTCTATCCAAAATCTATAACCTGTTATAGCTTGGTGAGTAGATCGCCCAACGCATTCAATCCAATGGAAAGTACAGCCATTTACTTGCCAGAGAATAAGTCTATTCAAAATATGTAAGCTGTCATAGCTTGGCGATTATGTCACCTAACGCCTTCAATCCAATGGCAAGTACAGCCATCTACCTGCCACAGAATAAGTCTATCCAAAATCTATAACCTGTTATAGCTTGGTGAGTAGATCGCCCAACGCATTCAATCCAATGGAAAGTACAGCCATTTACTTGCCAGAGAATAAGTCTATTCAAAATATGTAAGCTGTCATAGCTAGGCGATTAGGTCACCTAACGCATTCAATCTAATGCCAAGTACAGCCATCTACTTGCCAGAGAATA